>NW_021319561.1:1090615-1114658 GCF_001605985.2 Dendrobium catenatum
TAATAATAATAATAATAATAATAAATAATAAGGATAAATAATAATTTAGAAAAAAATGGTTTTACTCTTTTTATAATTACTTAAAATATACTAAGAATTTTGAAATAATTTTAATTTTAAATTAAAGAGGATAAAAATCTGAGCGATTTGATATATTATACGTAATTTTTGGGTTAGTAAATAATTTATAACAATTATTATAAGAAAACTATATTTAAAATAGGTTTAAAAATGATTTTAAAACTAATTTTAAAATAAACGGCAGCGGCGGCTCTCGGCGTGACATGTGGCGGGCCCGAGTTCGTCCACGCGGTCCGCGACAATCATTGCCATAATAATTGCGGCATTGATTTCCATAATATATGCCCACTTATCCACGTAGACTGTGGATCAGGACCATCGATCCCCTCCGCGGTTCGAGCAGACGGTCATGATCGAACCGAACTAAAAGCGGAACTGCGGATTTGTTTTTGCAGTTTGGATGGAAACACATAACAACGACCTGTCTACCGTTGATCAAATGATCAACGGTCGAAATCGAACGAATTGGAGACTAGGGCGAAATCGAGGCCTTGTCACATTTTTTTACTTGTTCTCTCGAACCACTCAACCAAACGCAATGAAATTTTAAAAATAACTTGTAGTAGTGAAGAGCATCTTTGGGGGACCAAAATCTCGGTTTAAAATGCACTATACGAAAAGTTATTTGAATCTAGATGTTTTAGACTAGGGTTTCGATTTTACCTCAATCCATACGGTGGATTCAATAGTTCTTCGTACGATTGAGATTGTATGCTATCATCGTATATTTTCTTAGTTTAACTTGTGTTGCGGATATGTTTTCATGGTTTATGATTTTGATGATATCAAGCACTTCAATTTCTCTATTACGACCTTATTTACTAACATTTCAGATCCACACGATCAGACTGCAATTCGGAACCAGCTCAAGATTGGGTAGACTAGGTCTGAGTCAGTTTGTACACTTTTTCCTTTCTCGAGTCTATTGTATTTGGTGTGGCTCCTGATGCTTTGTAACTTGGAAGATTTTCTAACTGTTTCCTAGAGTTTACTATTTTTGGTAACATCGTCTGGGATGATATTTATATCGGCCTAGACGATCTGTTCAAAAGCAGAAATCCTAATTATGACATGCTCATTAAAGCAGCTGTCATTATGGAAAATACATCATCCTGGATGATTTTGTATCAGCCAAGATGATAGGCCTAAAATAGAAAGAATCTGCCTCCATATCTTTTTAGGAATTACTTATTTTTGGACATCATCCAGGTGGATGGTCCTGGACTATAAAATATCGTATAAGACGATCTAGGACAATTTTTCCAAAATTTCTCTGGAATTTTAAGAAAGCAATTATGACTTGATTGCACTTTCAAATCGTCCTGGACAATCGCAAAATTGTTCAGGCCGATACGCTGGACGATTGGACATCAGACAACTATTTTTCAAGGCGATGTTCAGGATGATATTCCACGATTTGTTCTGATCGTCCAGGACGACATATTATCATCCTGGATGATATGAACAAACTTCTTCTGATCATCTCAAATCGTCCCGACTGATTGGGCTTATTTTGCACTGATCGTACATGACGATATTATTATCGTCCTGGACGATAAAGTCGGCAACTTTCTTTAATAAGATCTTTTTAATATCTTCTATTTAAGCTATGACATGACACTTAGTAAGTATCTTTGGCAGCCATTGTAGCTTCATTCTTCTAGGGGAAACTTGAAGAGAGAGCTTGAAAGGGAGTGAGAAAAGAGTGGAGTTTGAGAGAGGGAGAAGATCCTGTGAGGGGGGACTCAAGGGAGTGTGGAGGGGGTTCCACACGGTTGCTCCGGTAAGCTTGCACTTGAATACTATCGGATTCAAGGCTTTTCTCGAGGGAAGTTCACCAAAGAAAAAGATCTCTTTGGTGTCAAAGGACCTGGAGGGTCCGCCGCACCAGGGAAGGTGGAAGTGATTTTGTAAGGGCCTCTCCGCCTAGCTGTGGGGGATAAAGGAGATACACTTAGTTTAGTGCAATACTTGGAGGGTGTCTCCAAGGAGTGGACGTAGGTCAAGGTTTGACCGAACCACTATAAATTCAGTGTGTTCTTTCTTTATTACTTCGGCATTTAATTTCCTCACTTTGGTTTTTATTGTGGTGATATTGGTTTTGATTTGTGTTATGATTTAAAAGATATTTTTTACCAATTCACCTCTCTTTTTAATATCCTTGGGCCTAGCTCAAATAGCTTAGTTAATATTTCTTCTAACGTTATTTGCTTTCATTGTAGGAAGCCTGGTAATATGAAAAATTAGTGCCATAATTTAAGAATTCTTCCAGGAAAAGAAAAGGATAAAGCGAAGCAAATTTTAAACTGGAAAAGAATGAAAAGCAAAAAATCTCTTGGACATACCTGGTCTCTGATGCATCGGACCAGGAGCAAGATGGTGCTTAAACCTTTATTTTTTTTTATATTTACATGTTTTGTTTGTCCTTTTTTGTGATTTTTTTTTGTTTTTTTATTCTATTTTTCTTACTTTTCTTTTTTTTGTTAAATTTTTATGTGTCTTTTCTCTGATCAACACACACACACACCTTTCTAAAAATGAAAAACCTACCTCTTATTTTTTCTTGAATTCTTATGAAAATTGTGCTTGACTTCTCTAAAAACAGTCAAAGGAAGGAAACTCATGATTTTGACTCTCAATCTCTATTTCTTTAAAGAGGTTATTCTACTTTTGATTTAAAATCTTCATCATATTTTAAATTAGATTTTGAAACTGAACTTTTTTCATCTCCCTACATTTTATCTATCGAATAGGAATCTTTTGCAAGATTGTTGAATCTACCTCATAATTTTCCTAATCAAGTAGTTCATTGTGTCAATAGAATGAGTTTACTTTTATTTTTAAAATTTCTGGAAGGTAGCATATTAAAAAAAAAGGCGAATGATGCCATATCAAAAAAAAAGTGGCCAACGATGCCAAATCAAAAGATGCGTAATGACGCCAAATTGAGAAAGATACACAAAGTGTATCAAAAGAAAAGATGCGCAAAGTGCGCCAAAAACTTGACAAGAGGCATAAAAGTAGCCCACAAAGAGTATGCTTACTCTTTCTGTTTTAATCAAAGCTTAAGAAAACCCTTGATATTTTCGATACTTGATTTTTAAATCTTGATTCCTGATTCAACAATTTGTCAAATAATCTTCTATTAGGTATATTTTATGAAAGGAGTTTTGAAAAATGATTGTTTCTATCTCTAATTTATTTCATGATTTAGATATTGAATTAAAAAGTTTTTTAGCCTTTTAAAAAGAACTTGAGTTGGGATTATCAAACTCTGAATTTCCAACCTTTTATGGGCTATGCGTTGTCAATACAATTCTACTAAGTTTTTGATTAAAACCATGATGTAACTTTTTCATTTTTGTATGTTTTGTTCACTAGATCAGGGATTGTTTCTATCTTTTAATCATTTTGTTTTTGTGCCCATTCTCTTTTTGATAATGTCAAGGGGGAGAACGTACTGTCGTTGAATTTTTGTACTGTTGTCAAATTTGTATCTTTTTTTTCTTTAAAAAAAAATTTAAAACAACAAAATTATTTTTATCTCCCCTAATTTTAAAGTGTTATTCTAGTAAGGGGGAGATTAGGAGAAAATGTTCCTTTTTGAAAATTTAAATTGTAGTGTTCGCCGTCATAAAAAAGGGGGAGATTGTTGCAGATCTGTTTTCATGGTTTATGATTTTGATGATAGCAAACACTTCTATTTCTCTACGATGGCCTTATTTACTAACATTTAAGGTCCACACGATCAGACAGCTATTTTTCAGGGCGATGTTCAAGATGATGTTCCATGATTTGTTTTGATCATCTAGGATGATATATTATCATCCTGGATGATATGAACAAAATTCTTCTAATCATCCCTAATCATGTCAGCTGATTGGGCTTATTTTACATTGATCGTACAGGACGATATTAGTATCGTCCTGGACGATAAAGTTGGAAACTTGCTTTAATGAGCTCATTTTGAGATATTCTATTTAAGCTATGACATGACACTTGGTAAGTATCTTTGGCAGCCATTGTAGCTTCATTCTTTTGGGTGAAACTTGAAGAGAGAGCTTGAAAGGGAGTGAGGAAAGGGTGGAGTTTGAGAGAGGGAGAAGATCCAGTGAGGGGGGACTCAAGGGAGTGTGGAGGGGGTTCCACACGGTTGCTCCGGCAAGCTCACACCTGAATACCGTCGGATTCAAGGCTTGTCTCGAGGGACGTTCACCAAAGAAGAAGATCTCTTTGGTGTCAAAGGACCTGGCGACTCCGTCACATCGGGGAAGGTAAAAGTGATTTTGTAAGGGCTTCTCCGCCTAGTTGTGGGGGCTAAAGGAGAGACACTTAGTTTAGTGCAATACTTGGAGTGTGCCTCCAAGGAGTGGACATAGGTCAAGGTTTGACCGAACCATTATAAATATGGTGTGTTCTTTCATTATTACTTCCGCTTTTGATTTTTGCACTTTGGTTTTTATTGTGGTGATATTGGTTTTGATTTGTGTTATGATTTAAAAATATTTTTTACCAATTCACCTCTCTTTTTATTAGCATTGGGCCTAGTTCAATAAGGCCTAACATTCCTAACGAACTTTCAACTCGAGCTCTGATTTACCCTCGATCGATGGGAAGAAGCCTTGGAAGCTTCTTTCTCTCGGTTGGCTGGAGATCTCATTGCTGGTAGGTGTTTGACGGTGGATCTAGGTCGGGCAGGGTATGGGAAGTCTCTAGGAGTCCTCACACAAAATCTCTGAGCTTCTAGTGGCCTAGAGAGAGAGAAATAAAAAAGGATCCTCCAAACAACCTAATTTTCACTATTTAAATGCCATAACCCTTAGATCCATGGCTAAGATTATATCTCAAGCTAAATAGGAGGGAAATCATGTGATTTAGCAGTGGTTTGGATTTGAAATCATTAGGATGGCTTTAAATTCATTCATTAGGTCTTAAATGGGCCTTGTTGGGTCATATTGACCCATTATGACTTGGGTTGACCAAGTTAAGTGCTGACTTGGTCAACCTTGTCAATTAGGTCCATGAGAGTGGGGGATTGAGCCATGAAGAGGTTTGAATTGATTAGAATTCAATTTGAATTCAAAAAGGGTATAATAGGTCAACCTAAGTTGACCTGGTCAACCAGGTTGACCCAGGGCCTGGGTCTAGCTCAACAAATTTGATTTGAGCCAAGAAATTGATTGGAAGAGGTCTTGAGACCCGTCTTGGTCAAATTTACCAAGTCAACTCTCCAGACCCAGCGATTTGAAAAAATCAAGGTCAAGAAATAGACCCCCAACAGGAGCGGCAAATAACTAGTGATTCGCTCGTGTTGGCGTTGACCGACTATGCTAAAGAAGGTATAGTGAAAAACATGAGTGTAAGAGTACCAAAAAGGTGGAAGAAAGTAGGAAACCCTTCTCCTAACTTGGTCAACCTAGTCAATTAGGTCCATGAGAGTTGGGGATTGAGCCATGAAGAGGTTTGATTTGATTAGAATTCAATTTGAATTCAAAAAGGGTCTAATAGGTCAACCTGAGTTGACTTGGTCAACCAGGTTTACCCAGTGCCTGGGTCTAGGCTCAACAAATTTAATTTTGCCCAAGAAATTGATTGGGAGAGGTCTTGAGACCCGTCTTGGTCAATTTTACCAAGTCAACTCTCCAGACCAAGTGATTTAAAAAAATTAAGGTCAAGAAATAGACCCCCAACAGGAGCGGCAAACAACTAGTGAATCGCTTGTGTGGGCGTTGACCGACTATACTAAAGAAGGTATAGTGAAAAACATGAGTGTAAGAGTACCAAAAGGTGGAAGAAAGTAAGAAACCCTTCTCCTGGCCTTCTCCTAAAGCAAGGGTAGAGCCTAAGAGAGAGGGAAGAGCAATAGTGCATAAGTAAGATGTCACCAAATGGTGAACAAGTGGTGGGACCTTCTCCTGGTCTTACCCTTTAACAAGGGCAGAGCTAAGGAAAGAACCAAAGAAGAGATCACCAGAAGGGTGAAAAAAGTGAAGGATTTCTCCCCTAGCCTTACCCTGTAGTGAGGATAGAGCCAAAGAGAGAATAGAGATTAAAGGTCACCTCGAGGGTGAAAAAGTATGGAGGGTTTCTCTCCTTGCCTTACCCTACAGTAAGGGTAGAGCCGAAGAGAGAACCAAGGGTAAAGTAGTAAATGTGGATAGACTATCTGCCTGACCATATTAAAATAGTAGAATAGAAGGTGAAGGGGTCCCATCTTCTCCTGCACCTCTCAGAATAATGGATTAGGGTGACTCATTATTTGCCTGACGAAATCAGAACAACAAACAAAGGAGTCACAAAATCTAGTGCATGCCTGATCACAACAGGGCATTCAGGGTAAAAGGTGATGAGGAATGCCTTCAAGGTGCTCTGTGAGGCTCTCTCAACTAAGTAAGTCGATGTCCACTCAGTGCATATGCCTGCAGTAGGACAAAAGAAAAGAGGGGTCACCTCTGCCCAGTGTATGTGCCTGCAGCAGGGTCCCTACTTGGCGCATATGCCAAAAGTAATTCAAAGTAAGAACACTCAGCACAATCACCCGGCACATATGCCTGCAATGATGTGAAGAGGAAAGATTCATCTCTGCCCGGTGTATGTTCCTGCAGTAGAGTTCCTACCCGGCGTATATGCCTGCAGTAGGATAAAGTAAAAGCACTCATCATAATCACTCGGCGCATATGCCTGCAATGATATGAAGAGAAAAGAGTGTTGAGGAATGCCTCCTAGGGACTCTGTCGGGCTCTCTCAACTAAAAATCTAATGTCCACCCGGCACATATGCCTACAATAGGACAAAGGGGAAAAACTCACATATGCCCGGTGTATGTGCTTGCAGCAGAGTCCCTACCCACGCATATGCCTACAGTAGGATAAAGAAGAAGAACTCAACACAATCATCCTGTGAATATGCCTGCAATGATGTGAAGAGGAAAGAGTCACCTCTGCTTGGTGTATGTGCATGCAGTAGAGTTCCTATCCGGTGCATATGCCTACACAAAAGAAGCACAACAGGGAAAATTAAAAACCTCAACTTTACAATACATCACTTGAGTATAATCACCAATAACATTAATTTTAATAGGATCCTTCCAAAGAACCCAAATCTTGTTAGCAACATTTGAAATAGCATAATTAATGTCCAAAAATTGAGATGTGCTAGTCAACCTAGTAGAAGAAATAAGGGGCTCCAACAAAACAAGAATAGAAACATTATGAATTTTGGATTAAATATTGAATTCTAAGATTTTTGAATTATTTAAATGTACTAATTATAGTGCCACAAGTTAACTTTCTAAATTAAAGTGATTTTTGAAATTGTGATATTTTAGTTAAATACTAGACCATAAGATTAGTAATTAGACTGTAAGTTTGCTAAATTTGGGATTTTCTATATTAAACAACTACCTAAGGTAACCCCAAGGTTACCTTCAAAAATTTAATGGGGACTACCTAGACCTTGGATGGGGTGAAATAAGGGTCCATGTAACCCTTACACTAACCATAATTAACACAAATCCTAAATATCGTTGAAAAAATTACTAAGCCTACTTGAACTTAAGGGTTAATTATCTACCCTTAAGCCTATGTTGAGTTAGTTATGCCCTTAATCAAATAAATTAGGGGAGAATTTTTTTTTAACATGTTAGAGACATGTCAAAGATTAATTCCATAAAATTTCAATACATGAAGAATTATCCTAATGCCAAAATTCCAAAAATACACCTAAGGTTCAAACTATTATAAATTAAGTTTCATGCATGCTTAATAACTCAGACCATAAGGATTTTGTTAGCCTAATTAAACCCTTTATAATGAGCTTAAGAAAACTTAAATCCGCCAAGTGGATGACGAGATATAAGTTTTTAAAGTTTTGCTATTTTTTATAGATTTAATTAAATAGGAATTACATAGTTAACAACACTTTTACACACGGGTGCAATATGATTAGACAACTTATCAATTATGCTGAATGCGTAACCTGGGAATTAATAGTAGCCATCAGATCATTGATAGAATGGCTATGATAAAACTGGCTCCAGACCCACAGGATAAAATACAAACTTTTGATTGAAATCAATGGCTATGATTATGTCTTCAACCTCCTGCTCGTGTCCATAAGATGTAGGGCTTCTCTTGCGTAATTTGGGAGATCCCACTAGCGAATTTCAACCAAACTTCATAGGAAGGATCAAGCTAATACAAATTGTCAATCCAATTATTATATTCCAATGGGTTGATGGTGTGTTTCACACTTGACTGAAACTAGCTTACCAGGAAATCAAGATTGAATTTTCACCTTATAGAAAGCCCCAACAAAAGGGTTTTTCTATAAAGATGCTTTAAGGGATGAAGGAGAGTAGTTGCCATCCAAGCATCGAGGATAGAGAATCGTCAGAGGTAGGACTTTGAGCGGAGTGTGGAGAAACTTCATTGGAGCTCACTCCAACCAACTTCTAGAGAAGGCTAAAAACTAAGGGAAAGGACTGAAAGACTTAGGGAGCTCTAGGGAGGAGTTTTGAAATACTGGAGGTGAATAAGGCACTTTGAGATGTGATGCCCCACTAAAGACATATACATGGCCATAAATGATTAGGATCACTCGTGTGGATGGAAAAATGGGTTCAAAGTTGAAGGGGATACCTTGTTAGAGGTCCATGAGCTCAAACAAAAATGAGCTGAGCCACTTGGTATCCTTAGATGAGGTTCGAGATGGAGGGGACCACCAGGGGTTTATCCTATTCTCTCCAGCCACCACTAATAACTAGCTGGGTCAAGCTTAGGTAGAAAGGTTGCTAGGGGTCTGGTGAGCTTAAAGGTGAGCTCAATTGGGTATAAGGCAGCTTAATTGAATGAATAGGCTTGAGTTAACCCAAACCTATATTTTGGTCATTTTAGGTGCAACCTGGGTTGCGTTAGGTGGTGGGGTTGAAGTTGTAGATATGTTAATTCATGGGGCACCCAGTATAAATGAATGCTTAGCTTAAACTGGACTGTGGGCTTGAGACAAAGTGGTTTTGACCACTTTGGGCTAACTTAGGTGTTGACCAAAGTCATATTGCAAATATAGACCCAAGTAGTGTGATTTTGATGATAATAAACATTATTGTTTCTTGATTACTACTATTATTGCATATATATTTTATGTTCCCAGCTCACTAAGTTCACTTGGAAAATCAATCAGCTCAAGATCAGGTAGACTAGGATTGAGTCTGTCTATAATTTCTATTCGAATGCATCTTTTACTTTTCTTAAGTCAAATGTACTTTGATGGATCCTGAAGATAAGTAACCTTTCACACACACACACTCAGGGGGAGAGTTTTGGTGAGTTAGTGTTTTTTTATTTTTGATCATATCGTACGTGATGATTTCAAATTATCATGGATAATTAGTTAAGAAAATCCTAATTAGGGAATCTAGGTCAAGTAAATCTTATTAAGGAAATTGTCCTGGATGATACGTCCATCATCCTGGATGATATGCTTAAATCATAAAGCTAGTCGCCCAAGTTATTTAGGCAAGTTTTTAAAAATAGCAAATTTTGCACTAATCATACAAGATGATCCTGATCATCCTAGATGATTTGTACCAAACATTTCTAAATTGATCTGGTGATTGGGAGAGTAATTAAGGTTAAGATTGATCAATTATATCATCCGCGATGATTAAAGGATCATACTGGACGATCTGTAAGAAAAACCTTAGTTTTCTCCTAAATCTCTTAGACATCCCAAACTATCTGCTAAATGATAAAGTCTATTTTTGAACTAATAATATAGGATGATGTCCACATAATCCTATACCATCAATTATAATTCTATATCATCCAATTTTTTCTCCTGGACATCCCAAATTATTAATTGGACAATTATGTATGATTTTGAACTAATCGTGTAGGATGATGTCCACATTATCCTGGATGATCAAAATAAACATTATGTTTTAATCATACATGAAACCCATATCATCCTGGTTGGAAGGGCTGATTTATAATAATAATACAATACAATATGTAGATCATCCTGAATGATCTTTGATAACAAGTTGAAAATTATGGAATTTTTTAAGGCCTTCTATTTAAGCTCTTTGAATTGTTGATGATCATATCTTTTGCTATTGTGCATACCTGAGAGAGCTAAGAGAAGGAGAAGGAGAGCTTGGGGGGGAGAGAGAGAGAGAGAGAGAGTGAGAGAGAGAGAGAGAGAGAGAGAGAGAGAGAGAGAGAAAGAATCTTGTGAGGGGGAGTTTGTGAGGTGTTTGTAAAGGTTGTTCAAAGCAAGGATTCATGTCGTCTTCTTCAATCGTCATCCTTTGGTCCTCGGTGGCTCTAGCGAGGTCTTCATCTGCACTAGATTAAGGTTCTCTGCATGCTTTAGGAGGAAGCAAAAGGAATTGGGGCTCTCTGCCTACTTTAGGAGGAAGGAAAAGGAGTTTAGGTTCTCTTCCTCACTGGGGTAGATGAAAAAGATTTTGTAAGGGCTTCTCTGCCTTACTGTGGGAGCAAAAGGAGAGACACTATAGTTTTAGTGCAATACTTGGAGGGGAGGCTCTAGAGAGTGGACGTAGGTCAACTTGACCGAACCACTATAAAAATCTGGCATGTTCTTTCTATTTTTTTCTTGCACTTTATTTTTTCTCTTTAATTTTTTGTGGTTGATTGTATGGTTAAAATATTTGATTTATTTTGTTAATCGATTCTGCACAATGGTTGATCTTTTTTGTTTTAAAAGATTAAAAATGGTTCAAAAAGATTTTTTTGTTTATTTAAGAATTTTTTAAAACTACTAATTCACCTCCACTCTTGGTTAGCCTTGGGCTAGTTCATAAGGGCTTAACCACCCTAACAAAATTTTAATTGGTATTAGAGTGGGACTCAAAATATCAAGTTTTAAAGCACTTTGAATTAAAGATCCATGGCTAACTTTCGTAACTAGAATACAGCAGAAGGGTGTATTCCTTTAGTCGACCACCATTGTTTGATAATATACCATTTGATTTCTAGAAAACTCGCATGTCCACCATTTTGCAATATATAGATTATCGCATGTGGATGCTTATAAAAAAGGGTTATTCTGCACCAACATATGAAATTAATGGCATAAAAACTAAACTTCCTTTTTGTGAATGGTCTTTTAATGATAGAGATCTAGCACTACTTAATACAAAATATTTAAATTTTTTTTCAGTGCACTGAAATCTGAAGATTACATGCGTATTTCAACATGTGCAACTGTTAAAGAAATATGGGATATATTATGTATTACATATGAAGGCATAAGTGAAGTTAAGTAATCTAAGTTAAATATTTTTCTTCATGACTATAAACATTATCACATAAAATATAGTGAGTCAATATCTAAAATATATATTAGATTTACACAAATATTCACCTCCCTACATGCCTTAGGAAGAGAGATAACAAACTATACGAAAGTGAACAAAATTTTGAGATGTTTACCTACTTCCTTTGATGCTAAGATTACTACTATAACTAAATCCAAGGATTTGAATGTTTATTCTATAGATAAGTTACCTAGATCACTCATTACTTACGAGCAAGGAGTGAACCAAAGACAACATGATGTAGGGGAGAAAAAGAAGGAGAAAAATATAGCCTTAAAGGCTAATGATTCGAACACTGATTCTTATGGTTTTGAAAGTAATGATGTTTCTTTAATTACTAGGAAATCAAAAAGCTTCTTAAGGAAAAAGCAAAAGCATCATCAGAAATGGAACAAAGGTAAGAACCATAAGAACTCTAAAGTTTCTTCTGACATTATTTTGTTACAAACATGTTTTTGGATTATGATTTTGATGATAGAAAACAAATCCTGTTTCACTATGACTGCCTTTTTCTACTTACTTTTCAGGACTCAAAGATCGGACAGAAATTAGAATCAGCTCAAGATTAGGTAGATTGGGATTGTGTCAGTCTGTATTTTTCTTTTTTCTTTCTTGAGTCAATTGTAATTGTTTGAAGTGACTAATGTTAATTAACCCTACACACACACACTTGAGAGATTTAGAACTTGTGTTTTCACTCACATCGTCCTGGACGATATTTATATCGTCCTGGACGATCGAGTTCAAAACAGAAGATCTAATCAGGATTTCTTAGTTAAGGCAGCCGTAATTAACTTATCGGCCTGGATGATACCTGTATCAGCCAAGATGATATGCTCAATACAGAAAGAAATTGACGCCATGATCAGTTTAGGTATTCTATATTTTTGGAAATCGGCTAGGACGATTATTTGATCGGCCTGGACGATATTGTATAATTATGCCTAAATTGATCTGACAATCATGGGAGTAATTAAGGATGATTGATATGATCACATCGTCTTGGATGATCGTAATATCAGCCTGGATGATCCATTCAAAAACCCTTGGTTTCTCCTGGATGATAAATATCGGCCAGTATAAATTCAGGGCGATACGGGCCGATTTAGATCGGATAGATCAAATTCAGGGCGATGCTCTGGGCGATTTTCCTCTGATTTGAACTGATCAACCAGGACGATCATGAGATCATCCGGGACGATCAAGCAAATTTTTAATTATCTAGTTTGCATTCAGGGCGATGCTCTGGCCGATCCTATGAGATTTGTGCTGATCGGCCAAGATGAATTAAATATCATCCTGGACGATAAAGTCGGCAACTTGTAATTAATGAACCCCTTTGAAGCTCTTCTATTTAAGAGCTCTTGTTCAATATTTTGAACATCCTTGGCTGCTGTCTTGACCTGAGAAAACCTAAAGGAGAGAGAGAGAGGGAGAGAGAGAGAAAGGATCTTGTGAGGGGGAGCTTGTGAGGGGATTCATAATTGTTCCACTTGTTCTTCCCTAGAGACTCTTATCCTTGGAAGGGTTGGGAGAGGTAAGTTTCAGCAAGTGATCGTGGTTCTCTGCCTGCTTCAGAAGGAAGCAAAAGGAGTTGAGTTCTCTGCCTTACCGGGTGTGAAAAAAAGGAGGTGTTTTTGTGAGGGCTTCTCCGCCTAGCTGTGGGGGCTAAAAGAGAGTCACATTTGTAGTGCAATACTCAGAGGGCACCTCCGGGGAGTGGACGTAGGTCGAGTTGACTGAACCACTATAAATTCTTGTGTTCTTATTTTTACTGCTTCCACATTTATTTTCTTCTGCACTTATTTTTGTGGTGATTTGGTTTGTGTTAATCATTCTTTTTGCTTAAAGAAATTTTTAAATACCAATTCACCCCCCTCTTGGTTAGCCTTGGGCCAGTTCTATAGGGCTTAACATCCCTAATAAACTTTCATATTTATTTTAAATGCAGGAAGCCAGGTTATCTGAAGTATGATAGTCCAACTCTGAAAGCTCACCCAAGTAAGCAGAAGGGTGAAGAAAAGCCTAAGTTCATGAAGGATAAGAAACAAATCCAAAAGGCTTTCTGGGTGGATTCTACATCTGACTCCTCTAAAATTGAAGCTGAATAGGAGACAATGAACTTGTGTTTGATGGCGGATGATCATTTTGGACACTCTGACCAAGAAAAGGTATATGAATTAAACTACGATCAATTGCTTAATATTTTTGAGAAAATTCATTCATCTTATAGAAAGCTTAAAAATTATATATTAGCCTAAAATTGGAATTTCTGAACTTACAAAATGAGCATCATGTTTTTATTAAAGAACATTCTACACTTGATAATAATCACATTATATTATTAGATGAATTTGATGCTTTGAACAAAAAGTATTTTGAATTGGCTGATTAGTATGATTCCCTGAAAATTATATTGAGCTAGAGACTACATATAAGGACTTATATACTCTTGCAACTAATTTATATAGTAAAGAGCATGCTTTGAAAATAAAAATTTCAATTCTTGAAATATAAATATATTTTTAGTAATCAATTAACTACTTTCAAAGAAAATAAATAACCACCCATAATGCTTGAGTTTCACAATCCATCATATCAACATGCATCATTTAAACATAGGAAGAGGCACTATAACCCAAATAGTTTACTAAACCCTTTTCCTGGTGTTAGCTGTTTTGCATATGGCCTGTTATGATACATCTCCCACACATGCACCATTCACCATAAAACCATTTGATGTGGAGATTTAAATTATATGATTCATAGCATAACATACATTCATTGTATTCTTCTTTCCATAAGAAGGGACTTAAACTTGTTTGAGTTCCTAAATCTAATATTTAATGATTTTATAAGTGTGCTCTCACACTAGAACTTATGAGATAATGTGGTACCTGGACAGCGGATGCTCATGATATATGACTATAGATGCTAATAAAATCATTTTACTGGAGGCCAGGGTTGGAGGTAAGGTTACTCTTTTGGAGACAACACCACTAGGAAAGTGGTGGGCGCGGGTTTAATAAATTACTCAAAGAACCTTTTGTTTGAAAATATTTTATTTGTTGATGGCCTAAAATATAATTTTCTCAGCATAAATTATGAGAAAATAGCTGCATTATAAGCTTTTGATAAAGGATTTAGCATAAATTTTTTGTCAAATAGCTGCATTATAAGCTTAAATAATAACATTATTTTGCAGGGAAAAAGGATCAACAATGTCTACATGCTTAATTTAAATAATATTAAATATACTGCTTCATTTTGCTTAAAAACTATTGCTGATGAGTCTTTATTGTGGCATAGGAGGTTGTGTCATGCTAGCATGAAAACATGTAGAAAAGTAACCCAAAAAGACTTAGTAAGAGGAATCCTAAGCTTGAATTTCTTAAGGACCACCTGTGTGATGTCTATCAATTAAGGAAACAAGTCAATTTATCTTTCCATTCAATTAAGGACAATAGCACCTATAAACCTTTAGAAGTCCTTCACATGGATTTATTTAGACCCATTACCACTGCTAGCATAGGAGGAAAGGTCTTTGGATTTATAATAGTCAATGACTACTCGAGGTTCACTTGTCACACAAAATTAAGTCATTTGATGAATTTAAATTATTCTCCACTTAGATCTAGATAAAGCTAGGTTATGATATCTTGATTGTCCATAGTGGCCATAGTGAAGAATTTGAAAATGAGAGATTTGAAACTTTATGTGAGGAGCACAGGATTAGTCATAACTTCTCAGCTCCTAAGACCTCTTAGTAGAATGGGATAACTGAAAGGAAAAATATAACCTTAGTGGAAGACATTAAAGTCATACTTGCTGAGTATTTTCTTTCAAAATACTTTTAGGCAGAAGTGATGAACACTACCAGTTATGTGCTGAATATGGTGAATGTTAGATCCCAACTAAATAAGACACCCTATGAGATCATTAAAGGTAGAACATCCAACCTTTTTTAAACTCCATGTCTTTTGTTATAAGGTTTTCATTCTAAGTAACAGGAAATCATTCTTAGGAAAATTTGACCCAAAATATTATGGTGTGTTCTTAGGCTATTCAAGTGTAGGGAAATCCTATAGAGTGTTGAATAAGAGGACATTGGTTATGAAGGAGACTACTCATGTAGTGTTTGATGAATCTGATTTTGAGAAGTCTATAGTTGAGGAAGAAGATGAAGTAGGTGAGATTACCCAAGGAGTAGAAACTATAAATATGAAGGAAAGGGTATAATCTAAAAACACTTTGACTAGAGATTAGAGATATTCTTTGAGTCATCATAAAAAGAGGATATTAAGAGATCCTTCTGAAGGTGTTAGAAGTAGGCATGGACTTAGAAAAATAAGTTAGCCACTCTGCCTTCATCTCAATGACTGAATCCACAACCATCAATCAAGCCCTTTCTAATGAATTATGAATCCTAGCTATGCAAGAGGAACTAAACCAATTTGTTAGTGATGATTTCTGGGAGTTGGTATAAAAACCTAGGGACCAAAAAGTTATAGGAACCAAATCGGTCTTTAAGAATAAAAAAAATGATTCTGGGGTGGTGGTTAGGAATAAGTTAAGATTGGTGGCTAAGGGATACAATCAAATATAATGAATTGATTTTAAGGAGAATTTTTCCCCTGTAGGTAGATTGGAAGCGATTAGAGTGTTACTAGCATTTGCTTGTTATAAGGGTTTTAAGCTTTTCCAAATGGATGTCAAGAGTGCATTTTTAAATGGGCTCATAAAAGAAGATGTGTTTTGTAGAAAAACCCCCTGGCTTTGAGAATTCCTAATTTCTAAATCATGTTTTCAAATTAAAAAAAGCTTTATATGGATTAAATAAGGCACCTAGGGCTTGTTATGAGAACCTTAGTACATTCCTACTAGAAAGGAAGTTTGTTAAGAGGAGCATAGATATCACTCTTTTTCTAAGGAGAGTAGGAGATGAATTACCCATTGTCCAGATCTATATTGATGATATACTTTTTGGATCTTCTGATAAAAATTTATGTGATAATTTTTTATAAAATAATGAGTAAGGAATTTTAGATGAGTATGATGGGAGAATTGTCCTACTGTTTTGGGATTTAGTATAAGGAAAATAGATGATGGTACTTTTCTTGATCAATTAAAATATATTTAGGACATCTTGAAGAAATATAAAATAGATAAATCCAAGCTAATAAACACTCCCATGAGTTATAGTGTTCAATTAGATAAAGGTTAAAATGGAAAATCAATTGATCAAAAGAAATGTAGAGGAATAATTGGATCGCTCCTTTACTTGATAGCTAGCAGACTTGATATAATGTTTAGTGCGTGCATTTGTGCTAAATTTCAAACTTATCCAAAGTAGTCCAACCTGACTGCAGCTAAGAGAATCCTTAGATATCTCTTTCAAACCCAAAACATATGAATTTGATATCCAAGGCTAACACTTCTTTTGAGATTATATGATATTCTTTTTTAGACTTTACATGGAGTAGGCTGGATAGAAAGAGTACCTTTAGAACATGTCAATTTATAGGATAATCTTTAGTCTCGTAGTCCAGTAGAAAACAAAACTCAGTTGCACTTTCCACTGCTGATGTTGAATATATAGTCTTAGGATTTGTGTTGCCCAAGTCCTTGGGTTAAAGTATCAAATTCTAGATTTAGGATTACCTATAGGCACAATATCAATTCTATGTGATAACACTAGTGCCATCTATATTTCTAAAAATCCTATCCAATATTCTAGAACTAAACACATTGACATAAGACATCACTTTATTAGGGTCCATTTTCCTAAAGGAGACATTGAGCTGCACCATGTAGCAACTAAAAACCAACATAGTTGATATCTTTGCTAAAGCATTGGCCTTTAAAACTTTCAACATATTAAGGATCAAATTAGGTGTCATAGAAATAAATGCATGAACTTGATGATTGCTGATCTCTGAATTTTTTGATTTCTAATCTTTCTTTTTATTTTTGTTTGCTTGTTTGTTTTTATTTTATGTGTTGTTATTTTCCATGTTTCATTTTTGTGTTATTCTTCCCTTTAGTTTTTTTCTATCACTGCTGGAATGATATTTTTGCCTTGTTTTTATTTTTGAAAATTTATAAATAATGATTGACGTCCCTAAATAAGTTAAATGAAGAAATACTATTGAATGTTTCTCTTCCTCTAACTCTTTTAGCAGCATAATTTCCTTTTCTAAAAAAAAAATCTAAATCAAATTAATAATTTAATTTTGGAATTGAGATTTTTTCTATCTTCCTATAGCAATCTATCTCATATGAAAAACATTCAAAGTCATTAACTCACTTTTAAGCTTTTTTGATCAAGTTATTACATTTATCATATGAATATGATTTTGCATTGTGGTCTACTCCTTATACTAGAGAGTGAGTTTTTCTTCTCTATAATCTGGAAGATATTCTCATAATTGAGAGTCTTTAAAGGTTTTGAAAGGGAGCTAGCTCACAAAAATGATAAGAGGCATAATATGAGTCCAAAAAGAAAAAGTGAAAAGATGTACAATGATCATCAAATAATTGAAAGATACATAAAGTGTATCAAAAATCAAATATACACAAAGTGCACCAAATAATTGACAAGAGGCAAAAAATGAGCCCACAATAAATCAAGCTTCTTTCTCATTCAAACCTTTAAATCTTAGAAGAATTCATGTGTCACTTGATATCTTCAAAGATTTGATTTTGAAACTCATGATTGTAACTAATTACTTTGCTATATTATTCTATAAGTTATTTTTTCTGAAATGAAAGTTTGAAGAGATCATTTTTCTTATATGATTTTTTTATGAGTTTGTTTTTTGTTTCCAAAAGATTTTTACCCTATAAGGAGTCGAAGCTACGGTAAATAAGATCAATTTCTCTACCATTTTTTAGATTTCAGTGATGTTAATTAATTTTATACTAATTTTTAATTCAATCACATGAGCGATATATTATATTCTAGTATTGGTAAAAAACATTCTCTCTTTTAGCCACCACTACCACCTCCTTCACCTGATCAGGGTCCTTCATACCTGTAGATTGCTTGGTATTTTTATGTGATGCATGTACTGATGTTCTTTTATGTACGTTATACTATTTTTCATTTTTTCTCCTTTTTGTGATGTCAAAATGAGTAGTTGTTTATATTTTTCTTAGTGTATGTTTGACTTATTTTAGTGTAATTTATAGTGCTTTATTTTTGCACTTATTTTTTTTGTTATCTCTCTATTTTTAAAATAAAAAAAAAAACGTGATTTGAAATTGTCTAACAATAATGTTTGCGATGGCTAAAAGATGAAGATTGTTGCAAGTTTGGACCAAAGTAGTGTGATTTTGATGATAAAAAACATTATTTTTTCTTAATTACTACTATGCTTGCATATATATTTTATTTTCCTAGCTCACTAACCTTTCAGGTCCACAATTTCACTTTGAATGTCAATCAGCTCAAGAACAGGTAGACTAGGATTGAGTCATTTTGTAATTCTATTCAAATGCATCTTTTACCTTTTCTTCAGTCAAAGCACTTTGATGGATCTTATAGCTAAGTAACCTTACACACACACACTATAGGGGAGAAATTTAATAAGCTAGAGTTTCTTTTTATCATATTATAAAAGAAGAGTTTAAATCATCCTAGATGATCATTTAAAATAAGAAACCATAATTAGGGCATCTATGTCATGTAACCTAATTAAAGAAATTATTTTGGATGATACGCTCATCATCCTAGAAAATATGCTTAAATCACAAAGCTAGCCACCAAATTCATTTAGGAAAGTTTTTAAAACTATAAAAATTTGCACTAATCATTTAGAATAATCCTCGACAATTCGTACTAGTCATGCCTAAATAGATTTAGTGATTCGGAGAGTAATTAAGGTTAAAATTGGTTGATAATATCATCAAGGAGGATCATAGGATTGTACTAGACGATCTATAAGAAAAAACTTAGTTTTCTTTTAAATCACATGGACATCTCAAACTATCTACTAGATGATAAAGTATGTTTTTAAACTAATCATATGTGATAAATTCCAAATCATCCTGGATGATCAATTATATATCGATATCATCTCGTTTTATCTCTTGGACATCCCAAACTATCTACTGGAAAATTATATAAGATTTTGAACGAAGCATACAGGATGATGTCGACATCATCTTAGATAATCAGAACAAACATTGTGTTCTAATCGTACAAGAAACCCAGGTCATCTTGGTTGGAAGGGCTAATTTCTACTAATCATACAGGATGATAGGTATATAATCCTGAATGATCTTTAACTGCAAGTTGAAAATTAGGACATTTTTAAGGCCTTCTATTTTAGCTCTCTTAATTGCTGATGATTATATCGTTTACAATTTTATTGAACTGAGAGAGCTTAGAGAAGGAGAAGGAGAGCTTTGGGGGGGGGAGAGAGAGAGAGAGAGAGAGAGAGAGAGAGAATCTTGTGAGGGGGAGTTTATGAGGTGTTCACAAATGTTATTCTAAGCAAGGATTCAAGTCGTCTTTTCCAATCATCATCCTTGGCTCCTTCGTGGCTATAGGGAGGTCTTCATCAACACTGGATTAAGGTTCTTTACTTGGTTTAGGAGGAAGCAAAAGGAGTTGGGGTTCTCTTTCTGTTTCAGGAAAAAGCAAAAAGAGTTTAGGTTCTCTGCCTCATCAAGGTCGGTGAAAAAGGTTTTTTAAGGGCTTCTCAGCCTTGTTGTGGGAGAAAAAGGAGAGACACTTTAACTTTAATACAATACCTACTGGGGAGGATCTGGGGAGTGGATGTTGGTCACGTTGATAGAACCACCATAAAAATTGTGTGTGTTATTTCTATTTTTATTCCTATACTTTATTTTTTGCACTATAATTTTTTGTTGTTGATTATATGGATAAAATCTTTGATTTGTTTTATTTATCACTTTTACAGCAATGGTTGATCTTACTTATTTTAAAAGATTCAAAAAAGTTTCAAAAAGATTTTTCTATTTGTTTAAGAATTTTTTAAAACAACCAATTCACCCCCTCTTGGTTAGCCTCAGGATAGTTTATAAGAGCATAACAACCCTAACAAACTTTCAAGTCAAACCATGGAAAGATTGACTAGGGTAGATGTGTTAAGCCTAGGGAAACCTAATGGGAATGTTTATTTGGCTTAGTATAGCCTAGGTTGAGAAATGCTTAACCCTTAGTGGGTTTGACCACTTTTCTAGCCCACTTATTAACTTAAGTTGACCCAAGGGCTAGGTCAACTAAGGTTGTTACATTGGGCCGTAAGGGATCTAATGTAACCATTGGCTTTGTCCAACTTGGTTTATGGTGGAACTTAGCTCATGGAAGTCCCTCTTTGGACACTTGGGTCAAGCCAAATGGAAAACTAAAGTGAAGCCAAAGTCTTGGGTTCTCAAGATAGGTTCACTAAGGACCCAATGGATCATCCCATGAGTTTGAATGCGTTTGGAAAGGCCTTGGTCAAAGGATTTAAGTTTGATAGAAGTGTATATAATCTTTGTCAAACTTAGCTGATATTGTCAACCAAGTTGACCAAGGGTCAAGTGCAAGGTTCATTAAGTTTGGTTTGATCAAGGTGGTCCCAATTTGGATTGAAATGGGTATTTAAACCCTTAAAGGGCATTTTGGTAAACCATTATATATTTAGTTAGCTGAGAAAAACCAAATGGTTTGTTTGAGTCCCATGTGTCCCTAATGAGTCTTAGGACATATTGAGAGAGATTTTAGGGCTTGACATGGTTAAGCCATGTTGAACATTGGGGAAAAGAACAAAAACCCCTTTAAAGGGTATTTTTGTCATTTTGACCTCTAGTCAAACTGAGTCCAAAAAATGGATTTTATTGTTAAACATGACATAATAGAGGTTATGAGCATGTTCAAAAGTTTTGGGGAAGTTCCCAATGTAAATTTCCACTAAATGAAAAGTTTAGTGGCATATGCTATAAATATTTAAATGTTTTGTAACATTTGGAAATCAATTTAGTTTCTAGAGATAGGGGATTTGAGTTAAGAAAAATTGAAGGTTGTCCCTATTGACATGCTTAATAAATATGCATTTGATAGACCCTAAATTGGATGTCATTTGACTTAGTTTTAAAGTGATCGAAAAATCACTCATAAAAGGTTTCAAGACATGTGTCCTTAACCCTGTGATTTGGTGTATAATCCTTGATTTGGATTGTATTTTGGGTTTGAATGATTGATTTTGGAAAATACATCTCAATATCAATCAAATAAATTATTTAGTTTAATTTGATGGAATTTGAGGTTTGTTTGGAAATAATTTTGAAGTTTGGAATCAAAGGATGGGGTTGAAGTTTAAATTGAGGATTTGATTGAAACTTGACTAGAACTTATATGAATGAAAACGGAATACTTTTCAATCATCAGGTTACCAAGAAAGATTGCATGTAGGTCTTGATGACCTCATAAAAAAATGAGGTCAATAGATTTTCTTTTGATTTGATTTGCTACATATTTGTCAAGAGTGAGCTTATTTTCTCACAGTTATTCAATTAAGGGTTTTCTCCAATACACCAATTCATGGTCTACTACTAAAATAATATTCATCTTCATTGATGATTTCTTATTTATGTATTCAAAGTCTATAGGAGACAGAACTTTTCAGCCATGCACTTTTATCAGAATTGAATCTTCCTCAGGAGACGCTAGTTCTTTGGCTAACATAGTGAGAACATCTAGTATGGAATTCTTTCCATGAGGAATCCTGTATATTGTCACATTTGGGATCTGTTCCAATAAATGCATCATATATTGATAATACAAAATTATAATTTCTTTCAACACTTTGTATATTCTGCCTGCATGATTAATCACAAGTTGTGAATCTTCAATGATTTTGATCTCTTTGTTCCCTTTTAAATTGTCAGTTCTAAGCCAGCTATCAATGCATCATACTTACCTTCGTTATTTATATAAGGTTATAACATGTGATAAGACTGATGCATAAAACCTTTATCTGGCGTGACATATAATCTACCAATTCTAACTTGCCCTGGGAAAATATCATCTGATGCTCCCTGTACCTTAAATAAGCACCGTCAAAATAAAATTACCAAGTATGCTTTGAATTTTACTTAAATTCCAAGATTTGTTCATCTAGTAGTTAATCATTTATAGGACAGTCATCCTACGCTAGATGAGTAGCTAGGAAGTCTACTATATCTTGTCCTTTAACTAATGGTAAAGAAATGTAAGTAATCTCAAAGTATAATAGAATCATAGGCCAGTGAGCTAATCTTCCTAATAACATTGGTCATCAACAAATACTGTAGTTGGTTTATTCTAGATATAAAATTTATTTTGCGAAAAAGCATGTAATGCCTCAAATTTTGAACGATGAATATCAAGGTTAAACAATGCTTCTCAATTGGATGATAATATACTTTAGTATGAGGTAAACATCTACTTAGATAATAAAGTGTGTTTTGTTTTTATTCCTTCTCAGCCAAATCTAATAAGGTGACAAGAGATTCATTTAAAGATATCGCATATCTGATCAATGGCTTCCCTTGTATTAGGGCTATAAGTGCTGGATGATTTGTCAAACTTAGTTTTATACTATCCAACACTTTCTTGCAATTTCCATCCCAACTAAAGAGAGCATCTTTCTCGACAATATTATAATTGGCTGACATATGCATGAAATATTCGATATGAATCTTCTAAGGTAGGCTAACCAACAGTGCAAAGATCTCAATTTGGTAAGGCTTTTAGATGGTGACATTTCTATTATTTCTTTGATTTTATTTAGATCAATTTCAATTTTGTAGTATCAAACCACGACATACAAAAATTTCTTTGAAGTAACACCAAAAGTGCACTTTAAAGGATTCATTTTTAAATTATATTGACGTAATCTTTTGAAAATAATTCTCAGGTCATATAAATGGTCATCTCCTTCGAGACTTTTAATGACTAGATCATTGACATAACACTCCACCAAATAGTTGTTAAGTTTGTAAAAAAGCATCATCATTTTCTTGTTTATAAGTTGCTCCAACATTCTTTAAGCCAAATGGAATGACTTTGTAGTAGTAGATTCCTATAACCATTTTGAATGATGTATACTTTTCATCTTCGGCATACATCTTGATCTGATTATATCTGGATGAGAAATCCATAAAGATAAATGTCACATGTGCGGAAGGGATATCTACCATAAGTTCTTGTATAAGAAGCAAAAACTCATCTTTTGGACAAGACTTATTCAATTCTCTTAAATCAATACATAAGCATATCTTAACGTTCTTCTTCTTGATTAGGATGATGCTAACAAACTAGGTTGGATAATTCTCCTACCAGATAAATCCAACATTGATTAACTTTATAACTTCAACTAAAACTTATTGATCAATGTTGAGTCCCATCCATCGAGATACTTGTTGTTGCAAATTCAGGTCTATGAACTATGTTTTGATGATTGGCAAACACTCTTACTTGTCTTGGACTGACTTTTACTACTGACTTTTCAGGAATAAAAAATCGGACGGAAAAACGAAGCCAGCTCAAGATGGGGTAGATTGGGGTTGAGTCAGTCTGTAATTTTATTTTCTCCCTTCTTGAGTCAATTGTAATCTTTGGTGTGACTA
>NW_021319562.1:0-24186 GCF_001605985.2 Dendrobium catenatum
TCACCATTATTGGCCACCACGTAGGAGAAGCAGGTGTGGGAAGGTTTCTAGAAGGTTCTTCAACCTAATGCTTGTGTCAATTGAGTTTCTAGAAATCTAATTGGGTAATATGTCTTAGGAGAAATATTTTTAAGCACTTTGGGTGGTCTAGCTCCTAATCGAGGTTGATCAAAAGTCTTTGCTTAACATGTTACGTGCACATGAGCTTGGGCAGTGCAATGTATGTGTTAATTTAGCTTTATGAAGCTTAGATTGGGATTTAACTCAACCTAAAGTGATTTTGGAGAATTTGGACTAGACTAATTCAAAGTTAAAGTAAACCCAATAGCTAGGTAACTATGGATAGGCACATGGGGTCGTAGAGGATCTAATGCAATTGGTTTGGGCTAACTAAGTTTCCTTATATATATGGCTTATGTGAACTATCACTTAATCACTTGAGTTGAGCCATATGGCTAGCCCCAAGAGGACCCAAGGTTTAGGTCCCCTTTGGATGATTCCTAAAGACTTAATAGGTCATTCTAAGGTTTTTAAACTGGTTTGGTGATGCTTTGAGCTTTGGATTTTGATTTGGTTTTAGAATAGGGTCAATTGGCCAATCTCGGTTAACTTGGTCAACTAGGTTTGACCAATGGTTGTTCTTAGGTCCAATAACTTTAAATTAATATTTTGAGCGAAATGGAAGTGGTCCCATTTGATAGAGAAGTCTTTCGAGCAAAATACATGTTTTAATTATTTGTGGTTCATCTAGTCAACTTGGATTCACTAGGTCAGCCATGCTTAACCAAGACTTGGGTTTTGGTTTTATACATCCCAAAAAATATTAGCAATGCATTTGATGAGGTTGCAATACTTGGTCTGAATGAGTCATGTTGAGGTTTAAGGAAAATTTAGGTTTTAGGAGTTTTGTGATTTGAAATTTAAGTGGTTTTAATATTAACCAAGGTCAACCAGGGTCCCTCAAGGGCTTAAAGCTTATTTAATATATTATTAAGATGATAATGAAAAAGGCTAAGTGTTTTGGGGAGGATCCCAAGGTCAAATTGCACAAGACGCATGATCTAGTGGCATGGGCTATAAATAATTGAATATTTTATAGCCTTTGGAATTCAATGGCCTTTTGGTGGCTAGAGAGCTTGGATTGCTCTCAAGTTTGTAGGGTTGACCCTAGGGACATGTCTAACTAATATGAGATTGAAAGAATGATTCTAGGATCATTTGGTTTCATTTTGGATTGATTTGAAAAATTACTCAAAATAAGTTATGGGACAAATAAATTTGACCTTGCCTTTTGGTTTGAAATTTTGGATTTAAATTTGGTTTTTAGATTAGGATGATTGAATTTTATTTACCTATATTATTGGCATTCAAGGTGATTATTAGTGATAGAGTAGGAGATATAGTATGGTAGCCACTAGATGACTACAACTTGAAATTATTTGGAGTTAAATTGCATTGAATTTAAACTTGCTTGGATTTGGATTTGAATTGAATTTGAATTTGGTTTAGCTAACGTCAATAAAAAATGTGGTCAACAATAGTTTAAATTAATTGGAGGCTATGAAAGCCCAATACATGGTAAAAGATACACAATTTTATTTTTTTATAATCCTACAAAGTTTTATTTGACTCAAAAGAAAGCCCTTTTTCTATATCTAAGATGTATCTAGATTACTTACATTTAGCTAATATTTTTTTTAACTAGTTTATCTATTTTACTACCCACTAGAGAAAATTTTATTGTTAATCAACTTTATAAATGAAAAATTTAGATATTGAGTAGAAAGTTGAAGTGTGGCTTCCTTGTATTTCCATTAATGGAGTTTGATGTTATTTTTGTCATGGATGTGTTAAGTACAAAGCATACATTGGTTATAACTAGAAAAAGGTGCCATTGGGTATGGATGAAGAAGCATTTCATTTTCAAGGTGCTTGGGATGTATTATTATCCACGATATCAACCATGCAATTTGATAGACTACAGAAGGAGAGGAGTCATGTATTTCTTACATATGTTAAGGACGAAAGTAAATCTACTGGAATGATTGGAGATGTTTAAGTAGTATAGGTATTCCCTGATGTATTTCTTGGGGAATTAATGGACTGACCAGTTGAGAGAGTGAGAGAGTTTTATATTAAGGTGGTTATAGATAAATCTTCAATTTCAAAAACTTCTTATAGAATGAAACCCAAGGATTTGCAAGTGCAAAAGGTTTAACTACAAGAACTATTTGATGGAGGACTTATTTGACCTAGCGTAACTTCATGGGGTGTTCTGGCTAATGTATAAATTAAATGAAGCATGAGACAAATTAAAAATAACCATTCACATTTATAGATAAATAGTCTATATTAATATATATACATATTATTCTCATTACCATCTGAAAACAAAGGTTTTAACCAGGCATAGAAAAACATTAAAGAAAATTAATTTTAATTCCTTTCTTAAGAAAATTATATATATAAATGATGAAGAAAATATCGCCTAGATTAAAGAATCCTAAATAAATCTTGAAGACGGACCCTTCAAAAAGTGAATCCCTTATTTCACCTTTGCTCTCCACACACCTTTCCACTTTGAAGTGTTATTTTGCTCACTACAATGATAACTAGACACTCTCAAGAAGATGTATGTTACGGTCCTCTTGTCTCTATCCTAGTACAATATTAACACTCTCTAACAAAAAGAACAAAAATTGTTTATATCATATAAAAATATGCTGAGGAATCACGAAACTTGATAAGGTGGTGCAATAATGTTAAAATTTCAAGTAGCACTTCGGTGCTGTAGAAATGGCTTTGCTACACTATTAGCCTTGCTCATCATAATGGTTGGCTGATTAGATGTGAGGATCTACAAATCGGATGTGGTACTTCCTTTCATAACAGCTCCATCATGCCACTACAAAAATATGGGTAATGTAATGCTTAATATGTCATCAGGCATTGTAGTGAGCCAATGGTTAGCGCTTGAGCATTAAATTATTTGCATTTTTTTCAAGGCTTTAGAACTGCAATGTTCCTCTACTAACACTACATTATTGACATTTACTCACCAGGGTGCTAAAATAAATTTAATATTACAAATAAAAATATTAAAATTAGAAATCATTAAATTATAAGGTAATACTCAAATTATAAGATAACATTTCACTATTTAGATATAAATTTGAATAAACAAAGTGTACCAAATGTAATTTAGTCAGAAATCAATTATGCATCATAATAAATCTTTTTTATTAATATCCAATGAGAACTCATCAACTATAAGTATAAGTGTAATTTTTTATAACTGATGTAAGTTGAATGGTTTATCATCTAGGAATTTGTTGTCCATTAATTAATTTTGGAACTCATTTATAAACAATTATATATACTTTCTTACTTAAACTTTTTTTTTTAAGTATATAATTAAATTAAGTATCAGAATTCTTTTACGTATTCTGCATCATCAAATACAAATTTTTGAAGTTATAGTACTCATTTTCCTTTCACTTTTTTCTTTCTTTAGATCTTTTTGAATTTCATTTCTTTCTTTTGATGCACAAAAGTACTAAAATGTTTATTTTGAAAATTTGATTAATTTTATTCCATCAAGTTATCCTAAATTAGAATTATGCAAAGATTATATACGCTCTCTAATTCCATATTTAAGTATATAATGAGTTTTATAAATTAATTGAAGTAGTCACTTTTTCTAAACCTAGTTATTCAATTCTTTAATCAATTGCTAGTTCTTTGGAGCTATAGCATTTAAGTTCAATGTGAAATATTAACTTAGACAATTTTCTTAGTAGCATATTCTGACATTTAAATTAGAATTTTTTTTTGCTCATTCTGATAAGCACCTATAGTTCTATATTATTTTTAATTTTAAATAATTTTAATTGAAATTTCTATTTTGGTCCAATGAGTTATCATAATGTAATTAAAAAAAAAAACATTTTAACAACTAAGCAAGTAGAAAATAAAGTTAATTTAAAATATAATTAACAATAAAGAACAAACTATATTAAAGAGCGCAAAAAAAATGTGTAAATAAAATTACTAAGAAGGTTTATAAAATACACATCAACACATAACAAATTTGGGTTATCTCCCATCAATGTTAAGTATTTAATCTTCTACGAGAGTTGCCTAGATTTTCCATTATAGTTGCATCAAATCAATATTAATCCTCAACTGATTTAAACATTGATCTTTCCCTTTTCTCTTATGATTGACTTCATTAATACTGGGAAAAGTGTCATGTGGCCTACTGCTAAAAAAATGACTAGTTTCCCTAATTAATTCTCCAAGTTTATAATGATACCAGCCTAGCCTTATAATTGGTTTCCCATTTAAAGCACAAAATCATCCAAAGGTGTCTTGATTATTCTAATTAAAGCCTAGGGGATAAGAAGGACTAGGTTTCACCAAACTTTGTTAAGGTTTATTTTATATTACTATAGGTTTGAATAGGCTTGTATTTGACAAATTTTAATCATTATTATTACTCCAATTAAAATAAATTTGGTTCCTCCAACTAGGATTATTCGAATAAAGAATATTCGAAATTGTAGTAATATTTAAATTCTTAACCACTAGAACACTAGACTTGCCCACAAAAATTAAATATTTCTCTTCCAAATATATAGATGACGATCTCGATAATGAACTAACTTTAAAATTGACTTACTTCTTAGACATGCCAGCTACCTGATAAGTTAAATTAAATAAAGCATCTGACTTATAAACATTGGTTAATTTCGTAAGATTCACCCTATAGAAGGGTCATGGGCAGTTATTTGTTGTCATCTCCAATATCAAGGAAAAAACCTTATCAAATGATTTTAACAACAAATATCCTCTGAATGCTGTCTCAATTATAAACCTAAGAGATATTATAAGCCCACTATATATGTTTGAATCATTAACTAATTTTGAAAAGCATGATGAGGGAACCTTTTAAGAATCACCTTAAATCTTTTGCATCTCTCAAAAATTTACTCTTCATCAAATTGAAAAGGATGAAGTAATATCCTTCCTCATCTTAGCAATTTTGGATGTGGGAAAGTACTCATCTAGAAAGTTTTGTGCCAACTCATTCCAAGGGGTTATGGAGCCTAGAGGTAAGGAACTCAAACTAATTTTTGTTTTTCCTTAGAGAAAGTGAAATAAATGAAGTTTAATAGCATCATCAAAAACTCTACTATACTTTTATGTTACACAAATTTCAAAAACCTAAAAATTTTCATCTACTAAGGGATTGTTAACTCCCTTAAAGGTCTTACTTGATATTCTCTTAAGCTTGATTTGGTTTGACCATTCCTACAAATAAAATCTTTTTAGTTTTTGAAATTTTTTGTAAGGGCCCTTCATTCATTTAGGTCAAGTAATAAGGGTCCCTTACTTGAACTACTATGCATACAATAACATAGAAAATAAAATACAATAAAATGAATTTAACTAACAAGTGCAAAAAAAAAATCATAAGTTCATAGCTCATAAATGAAAATAATAATAAGAATATAAATACAACTAATAATCAACTTGGATTAAATAGTCATCTTTTTTGGACAATATAAAGATAGTTACAAAAAACATATTATTTTGCTAGTAACGGCCTGAAAAACATGATGGGAAGCTGGCATTGAATGAGTTTATATATGTCATTCTTAAAAAAATTCATTCTACTATGACTTTATGTTCTAAATATCCCACATATTGTGAGTGCACATACTAATCAAGTAATAAAGTGTATCAGATAGTGTCGATCCCACGAGAAAAAAATATTATGCAAAAACTGGCAATAGTACCATCTACTCAATTGATAAATTTTGTCCTACATAATGAAATAAATAATAAATGTTATTGTTGAAAATATTGGTCAAAATATTATGATTTTGATAATAATAAATGTTATTGCTTCTTTTATACTGCTACTATTGCATATCAATTTTGTTTGCCCAGCTTACCAACCTCTTAGGTCCATAAGTTCACTTGCAATTTAAATCAGCTCAAGATTGGGTAGACTAGGGTTGAGCACATATGTAATTTAAATTTTAATATACTTTTTTATCTATCTTAAGTCATGTCATGTATATGGTGCACCCCTAGCTAAGTAACCTTCCACATATACACTCAAGGGAGTCGGGTTGTGAGTTAGAGAATTTTTTTAGTTTTTGACCTAATCATACTAGACGATTTAGATTATACTAGATGATTAGTTAAAAATAGAAAACCTAAATTACGACATTCCATTATTTAAAAATAACTAAACTTATCACTCTATACAAAACTTATCATACAAGACGATCAGTTTAGATTTTGAAAAATAGATGCAAATCATAATTTAGGCAATATTTTAAATTTTGTACATATCATACAAAATTATTTGTATCATCATGGATGATGGATAACAATCATGCCTAAGTTAATAATGTGATTAGGAGAATAATTATGGTAAAACTTAATTTGATTTGATCATACAGCAAGATCATTGACACTCATCCTAGATGATATAGAATATGCATCAGACAATAAGGGAACACCACATATTGTACTAGATAAATACCATAATTTTTAAACTAATCATCAAGGATGATTTAAACCATTTATAATAGACAACATAAAATTGGGTGGGATAATAAGGCATCATCGAGTATCATACTAGACAAAGTATAATTGTTTTGTACTAATCATCATGGATGATATTATATCATCCGGGATAATCCGTCAATTTCTCATGAACTAATCATATAGGTCAATGTAATTCATACAAGCTGAAAAGGTTATTTTGAACCAATCATAAATGATAATTATATGATTGTACTGGATGATCAGTTCCACCAGATTGAAAATTAGGGCTTTTTTATGGTTCTCTATTTAAGGTCTCATATTATCCTTGAGATAAATATTTACTGTGGAGTTGATCTGAGAGAGAGCTTAGAGAAGGAAGAAAGAGGGCTTGGGAGAGAGAGAAATCCTTGTGAGGGGGAGTTATAAGGGATTCACAAAGGTTGCTCCAAGAAAGATTTTCACCATCTTCATCAAACTGCTTTTCTAATTCCTTGGTGGCTATAGGAAGCTTTTCATCAGTATCAGATCTAGGTTCTATACCTTCACCAAGAGGATGAAATAGGATTCCAAGGTTCTATGCCTACTCTAGGATAAAGTAAAAGGATTTCCAGGCTATTTGCCTGCTCCAAAAAGGAGTAAAAGTATTCAAGGTGCTCTGCCTCACTGAATTGATAAAAAGATTTTATAAGGGCTTCTTCGCCATGCTTTTGGGGTACAAGGAGAGAAACTACTTTTAGTGCAATACCGAAAAAGGAGGTTTTTGGGGAGTGGATATAGGACAAGTTGATCGAATCACTATAAATCTGGTGTGTTTTTTCTATTTACTTTTTTACATTAAATTTATGCATTATTCTGTGATTTATTCTATGGTTGAAATATTTGATTTTGGTATTATGAAATTAGTTTTTCTTCTGCATGAATTATTTGTTTTAAAATATTCAAAACTATTTAAAAAATATTTTATTTTTTATCTTAAGAAAATTTTTAAATAATTAATACCCCCTCCCACTTTGCTAGCCTCAGGATAGTTCATAAAAATTTAACAACCCTCACAAACTTTCAAGTGGTATCAAAGCGGGATTCATAAATTAAGTTTTAGAAAAGTTTTAAAAAATGATCTATGGCTAACTTTGATAATCGTAACACCACGGATAGATATTCAATAACTAGACAACCTCTATTTTATAATATTCCTTTTGATTATTAGAAAACTCGCTTGTCCACTTTTTTACTATCAATTAATTATCGCATGTGGATGATAATTCAGGATATTACTCTATACCTTCACGTATTGTAAATGGTGTTAAAATTGAAATACCTTTTTCTTAATGGACTATTAATGATAGAGATTTATCCCAAGTGAATGCCAAATGCTTGAACTATTTCTTTTATGCTTTAAAATTTGAGGATTACATGCATGTTTCTACTTGTTCCAATAATAAAGAGATTTATGAAAAACTCTACATTACATATGAAGGAAAATGAAATAAAATAATCTTGTCTAAATTTTTTTTCTTCATGATTATGAACTTTTTTGCATGAAATATAGTGAATCAATTTTTGAAATGTATACTAGGTATACTCAGATTATTACTTCCCTGCTTGCTTTAGGAAGAGAGCTTATAAATTATGAAAAAATTAACAAAATTCTTCATTGCTTACCTTCTTCCTATGATGTAGAAATAATTATCATTATTGAATCTAAAGATTTGAATGTTTATTCCTTTGATAATTTACTTGGGTCACTCATTACCTATGAGTAAGGAGAAAGTCAAAGGAGCTTAATGCAGGTGAAAAGAGGAATGAGAAAATTATAGCCTTAAATGTTAATAATATTGACAGTGACTCTTCTAGACATGATTATGATGACATTGCACTGATAACTAGGCAATTCAAGAGCTTTTTAAAGAAAATTCAAAATTGTCATCAGCAATTGAATAAGGGTAAGAATTATAAAAATTCTAAATTTTATTCTAATATTATATGCTTTGAATGTAGTAAGCCAGGGCACCTAAAGTTTAATTGCCCAACTCTTAAAGCTTACCCAAGAAAGGAAAAGGTTGAAGAAAATGCTAAATTCAAGAAGGGCTAGAAAAGACCCAAAAAACTTTATGGCAGACTCAATATCAAACTCTTCTAAAACTGAAGTAGAAGAGGAGGTAACTAACCCATGTTTAATGGCAGAGGATCATCTTGATCATTTTGATTATACAGATGTATGTGAGCTTACCTATGATCAATTATTTGAAATTTTTAAAAAAAGATCATACTTCATATAGAAAGCTTAAAAAATGACATGCTAGCCTTAAATCCGTCTTTTCAATTTTGCAAAAAAAATATGAATACCTAAGGAATGATCATTCCACTATAGACATTTTTCACATGGATTTGCTAAATGAATTTGATATTTTAAATAAAGAGCATCTTGATTTAATTTCTCAGCATTATTCTATGAAAAAATTACATGTTGAATTAGAAAATCCATTTGATAAGCATAATAAAATTTTCTCTAATTGATAAGCATAATAAATTTTTTGCTAGAGAGAGAATGTCCGAGATTCTAGAGAGAGAAATGGAATTTCGAAATTCCATTTTGTGGTAACGGTCGGAGAAGCTGATGGAGGAGGATTATCGCCGGCACTTTGCCAATGATTTTCCCAAGGATGATCGCGGTTCTTCCTCTGAGGAGATGATGCCGACAAAGGTGGTGAATTACCTCCGGTAGGGTCAGAGCACAGAAGGGGATATCTTACAGCAATCTCGGTTGTAAAAACCTCTTTTGGTCAAGGAGAATGGAGATGGATTGTCTCTCTTGAATTCTATATAGAGAGTTCAAATTCCTTCGAGGAAATGTCAAGGAGCATTGGTGATTAAAGATGTTTCAGAACCATCTCCCATGGTGGTTAAGCATGTGGAAGGAAAAGGTAAGGTTGTAGTTGACATGGTGGATATTGTTACTCCTAATAGTATGAAATCATCTATAATTCCATCTGATAATGCTGCGTCGACTTCCGGAATAAAAATTTTTGTTAATCGGATGCAATCCCTGGACTTTGTTGCAGAGTGATAAATGAAAATTCACGGAAAATGGTTTACAACAATGCTCATTTTGTTTTGGAAAAGGAAAAATTTTTAGATGGAGTTAAGGTGCTTGATGATTTGTCGAAATTAGTAGATTCTAGAATTAATAATTCTTGGAGTAAGAAACCATACATTAAATTGGAGTTCTAAGATGATGAGGTGTTTTTATCGGAGGATGGAAAGGCAGTGAGGCTCAATGAGGAATTGGAGGAGTTGAATTCTAAAAACAGTCTAAATCTTTGGTTATCAAGGTTTTCGGGAAGGATTTACCTTCCCATATGGTTATATGGGAGTTAAGGAAACAATGGAGGCAGTTTGGACAATTCCAATTTACTACATTAGGAAGAGGTTGGTTTTTATGCTCATTCTCATCGGAAGAAATGGTTGAAGCTGTTCACTCTGGAGGACCTTGGTATGTGAATGAACACATAGTTGGAATGGAGAAGTGGTCTCCATAATTTAATTCTTCTTCTACAAAAGGACTTTCTTCTCCAATTTGGATTAGAATGCCTTACTTACCTTTGTAATGTTGGGATGAGAAGAATGTAGCTTGTATTGCTTCAAGAATTAGAAAACCAATTATGTTAGATGGAAACATGTTTCATTGCGGAAGAAGAGAATTTGCTAGAGTTTGTGTGAGAATCCAACTCGATCAACCTCTTCCTTTAGGTGTATGGGTAGATAGCATGGCTGGAAGGTTCTTTCAAAAAGTGGAGTATGAAAAGGTTTCAAACTTTTTCTTTGTTTTTGGGAAGATTGGACATGTGGAGAAGGAATGTGTGCCTATGAAAGAAGTTCATAAGGAATTGAAGGTTGCTCATGGAACTGCAGAAGAGACAGGTGTGGGAAAAAAACAAATAAGCTTTATTGAACCTTCTTATCGTCCTTGGATCTTGGTTAAAAACAAGAAGAAAAGGATTCCAAATTAGAACAATAAGTGGATTAATCCAAACAATTCCAGTTTTTTAAGGAAATCTGCTGTTCCAGTAGTAAATGTTGAGGCTGATCGGCATGTTTTGGATGCAAGCATTGGTAAAAACTTGATCCAGGATCTCCCAGGGAAATTAAGTATTGGTGCTGATCAACTAGAAGAAGGGGAGATTAATATGGAAGGGAGTATAGTGGAGCAGAGGGTCCAAAACTCTGTTCTATTGGAGCAAAATTTCTGAAATATAGGAAATTGTACAAGCTCTGATACAGATCCTTCTCAGGATGGTTTATACAACTTAAAGGGTAAGGTTTCTTGCAAACTCAGGTAAGTCCAAAGGGATTACCTACGAACTCAAGTATTCTCTATCATAATTCAGATGTCAAGGTTCAGAAAGAAGTTAGAGAGCAGTTGGCACTACAGAATTCTTCAGTAGTAGTTACAAATAATAATTATGTTCTTGAAGCTCTTCTTGTTCAGGAGAAGAGAAATCCTACTGAATTTATATCAGAAAATATGATTGCAGAGGAAGTTTTGGTTGATCTTGATACCAAGAATATGTTTTCTATTCTGCAGGCAGTTAGAGATGATGATAAGGCTGAGATTACTGAGGAGAATCCTTTGGTTGACAGAGAAGTAGAAGGGCTGGAGATGGAAGAAAAGTCAGCTAAAATTATTAATAACTGAAAGATTTGGTGGAGAATTATGTTTGAAGTGAAGTTAAGTTCAAACTGCAAAAAGAACTAAAATATTTGGGGAATAATTCATTGAAATCTAAAACAAGAAAGGGTGATACTAAAAGTATTTGTGGTGGGTTTAATCCCACTTCAAAGAAGAAATGAGTTCCCTTATTTTTTTGAATTGTAGGGGGGCTAGGAAGGTGGTGGCCTCTAGGTATTTGAAAGAGATTGTTAAAGATACTGAAGTTTTGTTTGTGGGTCTAATGGAAACTAAAGTTTCTTCTATGGAGCCTATGGAAGTAAGTAAATTTGTTGGTGATTTGTGGGATTCCTTTATGTATCCTGCAGTTGGTTTATCTGGCGGCATTCTGATTTGTTGGAGGCATGACTTGGCTACATTTGAAGCAATGGAAGCCAATGAACAGGTAGTGGTGGGTATACTTAATATGAAAAACCATCAAACCTAGATGATAGCTACGGTGTATGGAAGTAGGGAGAACTGTAAAAGGAGGCTACTTTGGAGTAATCTGGAAAATCATTTTAATGACAATTTTCCATGGATTATGGGAGGAGATTTTAATTGCATAATTTCCCAAAGTGAGTAGAGAGGTGGTAAGAAGTTTGTACATTCTCAAGGTTCACAAGATATAATCTCTTTCATGAGTAGAGGAGACCTTCATGAGGTTGGCTTCTTGGGTCCTAAATACACTTGGTGTAATAATAAAAATGGAGAGGGAAGGATTTTGGAGAGATTAGACCGATGTCTTCCTAATTGTGCTACTCTAAATCTTTTCCAGACGGTGGTGGTAAGGCATCTAGCCAGAGTAGCATCGAACCATTGTTTAATCTCTATTAAAATATTGGCTTCCAAGATAACAAAGAGAAGGAATTTTATGTTTGAAGACACTTGGTTATCTTATAAAGCATCACATTTTGTGGTTCTAGATTCTTGGAGCAAAAATACTAGAGGATCTACTTCAGATATTTTAAATACTAAGTTCAAAATAACTTTGAGATCCTTATTCTTTTGGAGTAAGGAAAAGCATAAAAATCTGATGGAAGAAAAAGATTAGCTGAAAAGAGAAATTCAAGATTTATAAGAAGAAGAAGTTAATTTGGGAGGTTTATCAGAACTGAAGCTTGGTTGTTTAAGATCCAAAATTGTAGAATTTAACAACCCGTTGGGCAGACTCAGCATGTGGTGGAAGCAGAGGGCTAAAATTCAATTGTTGAAATTTGGAGACTCTAATTCCAAGTTCTTCCATGCATTTGCAACGGCAAGGAGAAATACTAACAGGATTTATTGTGTAAAAAATGAGGAAGGCTTCATTTGTGAAGATGAGCAGAGCATTGAAGAAGTGTTTATTAAATTTTTCAGCTGCAAATGGAAGTCAAGGAAGTGCAAATTAGAGGGGTGGCCGGAACCTTCTAATAAGCTGGATGAGGAGGATTGCAAAATTCTTTGTAAAGAATTTTCTTTGAAAGAGATGGAGGATATTACTACAAACTTGGGATCCAATATATCACCAGGTATTGATGGCATCACTTATTCTTTTATTAAATCTTATTGGACAATCATTAAGCATGATGTTTGGGCTGCTATTAATGAATTTTTTACTTCGGGTTCTCTTTGTCCTTGTTGGAAAGAGACCAATTTGGTTTTAATTCCCAAAGTAGAGAATCCCTTGGCTCCTGCTAACTATCATCCCATTAGCTTGTGTAATGCTATATATAAAATTGTGGCCAATATGATATTAAAAAGGATGAGTTTCTTATTTCCTAAAATTATCTCTGAAGAACAGAATGCTTTTAATAAGGGACGGTCAATGTCTGATTAAATATTACTTGCTCAAGAATTGTTTAACAAGTTTAGACATTCTAAAGCTAAAAAAGGCTTGGTGGCTATCAAAGTTGATATGGAACAGGCCTATGACAACATTTGTTGGTCTACATTGGAAAAAGTGATGGATTGGTTTGGGTTTCCTACATTTTTTTCTAAATTAATTTTGGAATGTGTTGTTAATCCCAAATTTTCCATTTTAACTAATTGTGAAAGTTCAAAGTTGATAGAGGCCGATTGTGGATTTAGACAAGGATGTCCATTGTCTCCTTTCCTTTTAATCTTGTGTTCTCAATTATTAACGGAAGATTTTGGACATTTAGGAAAGAGGATTGGTGTTAAAATCAATTTTGATGTCCCTATGATCTCTCACTTAATGTATGCTGATGACATTATGATATTCTCAAGAGCTAATAAGAAAGGTTTGAAGAAAGTCGATAAAATCTTGAAGAACTATTATAGTTGGATAGGTCAAAAGATTAAGTTTCTTAAACTGGCTATTCTTTTTAGTAAAAATGTGAAAAAGAGTGATTGCAGATCCCTTCTCAAGGTTATTAATATGAAAAGGTGAAAGAAATGGATTATTTAGGAGTTAAGATTGCTCTTAGAAGATTGGTCAAATCAGATTTCAACACAATAATTGTGAAATCAGCGGTTAAGATGAACCTTTAGGGTACAAATTTCATTTCTCTTGTTGGAAAAATTACTTTGATTAATGCATCAGTTCTCCCTTTGCCTATTTATCAATCCAACCATTCTTTGATGCCTTTGGGGGTATTATATGAAGTGGAGATAATGTGTAGAGACTTTCTTTGGAACAAAAGAGATGGTAGTTATGGAATGCATTATGTGTCTTGGAGCTCCTTGTGTAAACCAAAAAATAAAGGAGGCTATGGTTTGTAATCTATGGTGGAGAAGTTGGGTCCTTTGAGATCTAAATATGCGCTGAATTTTATTATAAAATCCAACTCTCTTCTCAATAGAGTTTTAAGAGCCAAGTATTGTGATGTATTATGGAACGGTGCTAATAGAAGTTGTTGCTCTTCAACCTGGAAATTGATACATAAAGGAGCAAAATTTTTACTTCTTGTTCTGAGGTGGAGGTTCTAATGGTGAGGATGTAGATACTTTCAAAGACATGTGGATTCTGGATAAAACTATAGATAAACGGCCTACTTTTGTAACTGTTTTAGATCCAGAATCAGTCAAGTTTTGGTTTTTATAACTGAAGGAAGGTGGAATATGGAAAAAACTGAAGCTCTATTTTGGTCCATTAATTATTGAATTGATTGTCTCAATTCCAATTCAGTCAGATCAAAATGAAGACAAGCTGGAGTGTATCAATAAGTTCTCTGGCAGATCTATAGCAGCTATTACTTATGAGAAATTTTTTTTTAAAATATCGGAGAAGATGAAAACTTCAGCTGGAGAAAGAAATTGAAGCTAAAGCCGAAGATTGATATGTTCTGGTGGAGATTATGTAAGAATGGCATTCCTACGTTTTCTTATCTTTTATATAGGAGGCTAGCTGATTTTGGAGGTTGCCCGAGAGGTTGTATGGAGATGGAAGATACAAAGCATGTGGTTTATAGATGTTATTTGATTAAAAGGGTATTAAAATTGCTTGCTGATTGGCATTTTAATATTCCAGCTTTTGATTCTTTAGCTAGATGTTATTAGTTATTAAAGAAATTGGCTAGTTCTAATCCTTTCCTTGGAAATCCGCTCTGTTCTGTGGTGTTCTACTGCTGGAATAGTAGAAATAAACTAGTTCATGGAGGGGTGGATGACACCGGTTATACTATTGCTTCAAGATCCATTATTCAAACCGTATCATCTTTTGATTCTTGTTTAATTCGGGAAAACTGGGATCTTAATCAGCTGTTTAACCTTTCTCAATCTTCTTGGCATCCTCCTCCTCCGGGTTGGATCAAGATAAATATTGATGCTTCAGTTCTTCCAAATAACAAAACCGGTATTGGAGGAATTTTCATGGACTGTAAAGGTCGTGGATTAGGTGCTTTTGGATTTCAATGTCTTCATTGGGATTGCTTACAAATGGAGTTATTGGCAATTCTTGCATTAAGAGACTATATCCAAGATTGGATGCTTGAAGTTAAAGGTATCGTGATTGAAGGTGACAATTTTAATGTTATCAAGTTCTTTCAAAACTCCTTTAACAAACCAGTATTTGATAAAGAATTTCTAAAACCAAAGGATTTAGATTTTCTTTTTAAATTTAAGCATTTCATATTGTCTTTTGCTAATAGAAATTGTAATAAGTTAGCTGATTTTTGTGCTAACTATGCTCATTATTCGTCCTTTTATTGGGATGATTTCTCTAAGGATAAAGTTCCTCCTTCTTTTCTAGAATTGTTGAAGGAGGAATCTTCTTGTAAGTAATTGGTGATTAATAAATATTTTTCTTATTGCATTGTTCAAGAAAAAAGAATTAGAAAATCCATTCAAGGAGTTAGAAGCTCTTGCATGTCAATAAGACAATAGTGAGAATGCATTAAAATTAGAAGTTTCAAGCTATAAACATGCTAATGAGTTTCTAAGAACAAACTTCATTGCATTAGAGAATAATAAATAACCACTTTTATTTTAAGAATTTTACAAATCTTCATCAAAACATGCATCATTTAAACCTTGGAAGAGGCACCATAATCCAAAAAGATTAGTAAATCCTTTTCCTAGGGTTATATGTTTTTTTATGGCATGATAGGACATATCATCCATACTTTCACCATTCACTATAGAACACACTTGGTGTGGAGACCAAGAGTTCAAAATTCACAACATAGCATGCACGTATTTCATTATTCTTTCCATAAGTATGATCTCATAGAAGGCCTCCTGCGAGAATGTGGTATATGGATAGCAGATGTTCAAGGAACATGACTGGATATGCAAATCAATTTATTTCATTAAAGGACAGGGCAGGAGGCAAGGAGACACTTGGTTATAACACCACTAGGAGAGTGGTAAAATTAGGTATAATTGGCAACTCCAAAAAATTTATTACTGAAAATATTTTACTGGTAGATGGCTTAAAACATAACCTGCTTAGCATAAGCCAACTTCGTGATAAAAGATTTAGCATTAAATTTTTATTTACCAACTTCATGATTAGCTTAAATGGAAACACTATGCTACATGGAATTAGAATTAATAATATTTACATACTTAATTTAAATTATATTGAACATGCTAGATCTTTTTGTCTTAAACCTGTTGCAAATGAATCTTGGTTGTGGCATAGAAGATTAGCGTAGAAAACCTTAGGAAAATCACCAAAAAAGATTTAGTAAAAGGAATTCCCAAACTTGAGTTCACTAAGGACCACCTACATAGGGATCAAGATAAATCCTCCTTCCACTCAATCAAGGCAATAAACACTAACAAACCCTTAGAAGTCCTTCACATGGATCTCATTGGACCTGTTAGCACTATAAGCCTACGAGGGAAAGTTTTTGGGTATGTGATTGTTGATGAATATTTGAGATTTAATTTGGTTAGATTCTTATCTCATAAAAGTGAATAATTCTAGGAATTTAGATCATTCTCCACTTGAATTGAAATGAAGCTAGGTTGTGAAGTTCTAAAAATTTATAGTGATCATGGTGGAGAATTTGAGAATAAGAAATTTGATTCTTACTGTAAGAAGCAAGGGATAAATCACAATTTTTATCTCCTAAAATCCTTCAACATAATTGGGTTACTTAAAGAAAGAATAGGACCCTAGTAGAAGCCACTAGAGTCATGTTAGGTGAATACTCACTTGCTTAATACTTTTGGGTAGAAACAATGAATACAGCCTATTATGTTCTAAATTGAATAAATGTTAGATCTAAGCTAAATAGGACACTCTTGGAAATTATTAAGGGTTACACACCCATCATCTCTCACCTTCATGTCTTTGGATGTAAAGTGTTCATTCTAAATAATGGGAAATCTCTACTAGGAAATTTTGACCCCAAATCTAATGAAGGAGTGTTCTTAGGTTACTCAAATGTTGGGAAATCCTATAGAGTTTTTAATAAAAGAACACTGATTGTAGAGAAGACCACTCATATTGTAATTGATAAATCTGATAATTATGGAGAGTCTAAGGTAGAAAAAGAAGATGTTCTAAAAATTATCTAAGGATTATAATCTATAAATTTGGAGGATAGGGCAAAATTTGAAAATACTGTCCTATAGAATGGAGATATTCTTCAAGTCGTCCTAAAGAACTAATCTTAGGAGATCCATTAGAAGGTGTTAGAACTAAGCATGGACTTATAAAATAAGTAAATCTGTTTTCCATCATTTCAATGATTGAACCCACCAATATAAATCAAGCCATATCAGTTGAATTCATGATCCTAGCCATATAAGAAAAGTTAAATCTATTTAAGAGGAATGATGTTTGGGAACTTGTTGAAAGACATTCGGACTAGAGTATGGTTGGAACTAAATGGGTTTTCAAAATAAAATGAATGATTGTGGTATAATGGTTAGAAAAAAAAAAAGCAAGATTAGTGGCTAAGCTATACAATCAGATAGAAGGTATTGATTATAAATAGACTTTTGCCCATGTAACTAGATTGGAAGTAGTTAGGGTGCTACTAGACTTTGTTATTTTATGGGATTCAAATTATTCTAGATTGATGTCAAAAGTGACATTCTTAATTAGGTGTTAAAAGAAGATGTGTATGTTAAACAATCCCCAAGCTTTAAAAATTTGTAATTTCATAATCATGTGTTCAAATTAAAATAGGCATTATAGGGACTAAAACAACACTCAGGGCATGGTATGAAAGGATAAACACATTCCTACTAGAAAGAACCATTATTAAGGGGAGTGTAGACACCATCCTTTTTTTTTAAAAAGGTTGGAGATGAACTATTGATTGTCCAAATTTATGTTGTTGATATTTTATTTGGATTTTTTGATAAAAGACCTAGTGACGAGTTTTTAAAAATAATGAATAAAGAATTTTAGATGAGTATGATTGGAGACCTAACCTACTTTCCAGAATTTAGCATATGTTAGAAGGATGAAGGAACTTTCCTTAATCAAAAGAAATACATTAAGGACACCCATAATAAATATGAAATGGATAAAGCCAAGCCAATCAATACTTCCATGATTTCCATACTTCAGTTAGATAAACATTTAAATAGGAAATCTATTGATCAAAAGAAATATTGAGGAATAATTAGATCACTTCTTTACTTGACTGCTAATAAACCATATGTTATATTTAGTGTTTGTATTTATGATAGATTTTTAGCTAATTCAAAAGAGTCTCACTTGACTATTATTAAGTGAATCCTTAGATATCTCTTTGGAACCCAAAACTTAGGAAAATGGTATCATAGGCATAACACTTCCTTTAAAATCATAGTACTTTTTTTTTTCAAATTTTGCAGGATGTAAGATTGATAAAAAAGCACTTAGGACATATCAATTCATAGGACAATACTTAGACTCTGGGTCTAGTTTAAAAAAGAACTTGTTTACACTTTCCACTACTAAAGCTGAGTATATAGCCTTAGGAAGTTATGTCGCCCAAGTTCTTTAGTTAAAGAAACAAATTCTTGATTTAGGACTACTTGTATGAACAATTCCAATACTATGTAATAACACTAATGTCATCTTCATTTCAAAGAATGTAATCCAACACTCCAGGAACAAACACATTGATATAAGGCACCACTTTATTAGGGACCATGTTACCAAAGGAAATAAAGAGCTACACCATGTATCTTTGCAAAACTACTAGCCTTTGAATTTTTTTTAACCCACGGAGGGGCCTACGTGTTAATATAAGAGAAAATTATAGAGTCCGTAATAGGCCATCAAGCTCGCTAATGCTTAGAAGTGCAAAAAAAGTAAAAAAAAAAAAAAAAAAAAACTAAGAGCTCAAGGTCCCTACTAAGCGAAAATACAAACAACCCTATATACATTCTACGGTGCGCAAGAACGAGCACCCAAAAATTGAAACATAAAATAGGAAAGCAGCAAAGATCCGCATTAAGCTCCAGCTTCCCATCCAAAGTGGCCTCACTAAAATTACCTAAACTAAGAATATTTTGAACGAAAAGATGAGATCCAAAAAAGAAGAAACACAAGTAGTAAAATAGGAAACAAAAGTTATAAATCTAACCACCACCAATAATCTTACCATTGGGAAAACAACTTCACCAAACATTAGTAAACTTAAAGAAATAATCATTAATCCTATCCATCCAACCATGAGAAAGAATCGATATAAAAACATAGTTGGAATGTAAGAAATACCCAACCTGGTAATCCTTATTAAATGTCAACACCCAGGTGATAGACACAATAAATACAAACCAAATGGAGACATCCTTAGCAACATCCAGCAAACAACCCCAATGGTGACAAAGACCAGCAACCCACACCCCCTTAAAATTGTGCACCAGAGAAAATAAAAATACAAACCACAAAAAACCTTGTTCTTAATCAACATACCAGCCAAAAAAGTCCTCAGAAAGACCTGGGAAACACCACCACCAAAAGACGGGCAGCAAGAATTATATATATAAAAAAGAACAATGCCTCCAGCACACCTCCACGTAAAATCCATCAAAATAGGACAATGACCTTTATCAAAAATACTACTGTCATCAAAACATAAGTAATAATATAAATCAAAAGGCTCCCCAACTACACATAAAATATTGCAATAACACCCATCACTACACAACACAACAAGACCCAAAATAGTAGATCTCCAAAACATATCAGCTAAGTTCACATTCAGGCAAAATAAATAGTTCCTTAAAAGGATCTCTGAGCACATAAAGATGAAATAAGCCCAAGTAGCACCCCAGGTGAATTGAATAAGTAAGTACCACATAAGGGCTAAGCAAAAAATCATCAGAATAGTAAGACTACCAAAAACCTGAGAACCAAAATCACAAAAAGTAGAATCACACAACCCAGCAGAATAACTCTAGTGAGAATGCTCCATCAAAAACCACTAGAAATCCCAAAACAAGGCAGCTGCAAGACAAGAAACAAGGTCAATCGACCCAAACACATTAGCATCTAACATAAGGGCAACCAATTTTATCCAATCTATGAAGCCCTTTTAATAAGATAGGTATCTTATTATCCACAAGATCAGTGAAGCATTACAACTCACAACCCCTATTAGCCAGCCAAATAGCATAGGCATTCCCCTCCTTATACACTTGAAAAAATGAAGCATTAAGAAAAATCATTATTTAATATCCCTCACCAAATAAAAAAGATTAGAATTGCACACAAAGCAATCCAGGTTATTTAAGCCTTGAATATCAAAATTAGAATTAACTTCAATACTAATGTTAGAATTATCCAGAGAAATACATAATCTAATCCCATAAAGGATAGCCTAAAGCTCAGCAAAATTCACATCACATGTTTGAGAACAGCAAAAGCCATGAAATGTTCTTATAACTGTCTAGGATAATCCCACCACATCCCGAGCAGTCATGGAAAATTGAACCCTTGACATTAAATTTATAATTATTAATAGGGCATTTTATCCAGTGAACAATCCTAAGTCCAAAAGGATAAAATTGAGACTCATCCAACTTAAGACCTAAGTTAGAGGCCGCAAAGTAATAATTCTTCAAATTCTTTTATGAAAGCAGATTAACAGAAAAAAGTTTCATAACTTTGTCCTTCATAATATTCATAATCCTATGATGGTTCATGCCAACACCATTAAAAAGAGAATTATTCCTCTCCAATCATAAATACTATAAAATGAGAGAAGGAATAACATTTCTAATATGACCCTTAGACTTGACAAACCAAAGCATAAGCATAGAATTAATAGACAATTTAACATTAAATCAATTTAATTTGAAAATATCATCAAAATAACTCCAAGTTTTAACAACTAAAGGGCTAGAAAGAAAAACATGATGCATATTCTTCACGTGATAGAAAAATTGACATTTAGAAGGCAAAATAAAACCTATCTTAGTTAAGTTATCATCAATAGGAATGAGCTTATGAAAAACTCTCCAAATGAATATAGCAATAGTGGTAGAATACATTTATGCCAAATCATAGAGAAATTAGTATAAACATCATTTTGTGTCCTAAAATCATGCCAATCATCCTTAAGTCTAAATGAACCATCTTTGGAAAGATTGCATAAAAGTAAATCCTCAGATTCAGTGTTCAGGGGAAGGTTAAAAATTTGTTGAATAATAGAATCAGGAATCACAATTGCAAGTTTCTCATAGTCCCAACAGTTATCCGTAATGAAATAAATTGACTTACCCACAATTGTTTAGAATGTATTAGTAATAGAATCAATAGAATGAGAACCTAAATATGATCTTGCCAAGAGAAAATATTACCACCTCCAAGCCCCAAGGAAAGAAGCGGCTCAACAATCCATTTAGCTTGCAGAGTCTCTGCCACACTTTAGAATCACCTCGGTTAAATGTGCAAATAGTGGGATGTCTACCCACACAATAGTTGGAAAATATAAATTTAGCCCAAAGACACATTTTAGCCCGAAACGTATACTAGAACATGAAAGAAAAAACATAAGATAAATAAAAAATGCTCTTGCAATCCAAAGACCTTCATTTAACACACCACAACACTTGTCCGAAGAGGCCCAGATAATTTTAGAGTTTATATTAGCCCCTTTCCAAAAAATATTATTGATAATTTTATCAATCCTATTACAAATAGAATCAGTGGGCATAACAGTTTGGAAAGTGTAAACAGGAAGAGAACAAAGAACACTTCTAATGAGAGTAAGCTGACCACAAAAGCACAAAAAATTAGAATCCCAGGACAAATGTATGTTTTAAATTAAGGTAATCAAATGATCAAAAAGAAAGGATCTTTCATGACTTTTAAAAAGAGTAACCCCAAGATAATAAGAATTTGAGCTTGCATAAAACCAACATAGGCTTTCATAGCCATAATATGAGCATTAGGCACTTTGTTAGGGGAAATGAAACAACATTTATTTTTATTAAAAGACAACCCACTAACAGTTTCAAAATTTTGAAAAAAAGCCTAAAAGTTTATTAATACGGTTTAAGGAAGCATTTGTAAAAAAATAATAAAATCATCAGCAAAATATAAGTGAGATATCAAAAAACCACCTAAAGTTCTAAAATAGAGGTTAGGATTATTCTCAAAGAGTTTAGCAAGGCCTCTAGATATGTACTCATCCACAACAAAAAAAAGGGCAGGAGAGATAGGATCTCCTTGTTTAAGACCATGAGAAAATTTCAAAAAATCCATGCTTTTGCCATTAAAAATAATGGAAAAATAAGATCCTTCAATGCAATTTCTGATAAGGCTCATAAGAACCATATTAAAATAAAATAATTATAAAATCTTATAAAGAAAATTCCAATTAATGTTGTCATAAGGTTTATAAATATCAAGATACGAAATCATGTTGCTACCTCTCACCCTAACATCCAGGTTACGATAAAATTCTTATGCCAAAAGAGTATTATTAGCAATAGATTTTCCCTTAAGAAAATCCATTTGATAAGGATATATAATTTTAGGAAGAAAAGAAGTTAAACGAGACATAAAATTTTTGGAAATTACTTACTAAAAATGGTACAAATACTAATTGGTCTAAAGGCATTCCAAGTACTAACCGAGTTGGTCTTTGCTATGAGAACAATAGAAGTAGAAGTAAAGAACTTAGGATTGTTCCTAGAAAAAAAAAACCAAAACTACAAAAAAAAATATCATAGCTAATAATATTCCATGTTTTCTGGAAAAACTCAGTTGTAAAGCCATCTGGCCCAACCACAGAGTCACCATTCATACCACACACATTCTCTTTTAATTCCTCTAAAGAAGGGGGTTTAGAAAGTAACTCATTATCCTCCTAAGAAATAAGATTATGAATAATAGCAGGATTTTCAATATGAGTAAGATTAAAATCCTTATTGAGGCAGTTAAAAAAATGTTGAACAACCAAATTAGCAATTTCCTCCCCATCCTCAGTAACAGAACTATCATCACGACTGATTATACTAATGGAGTTTTTGGCTCTTTTCTGTTAAGAGAGCTGCTATTTGCATGTTTTACATTTTTGCAACTTGTATAGTTTTGATGATTCCAAATATTATTGTTTTATGTGTAGTGATCTCCTAACACTTTTTGTAAGATTTGTTTTTGCTCTTGTATGTACTAACATTTCAAGAAAATTGAACTCCAAACTATGAAGACTTCAAATCAAATTCAGCATACAATTCTTTGCAAATTGAAGCTTTAAATTGTTCTTTGAATTGAGAGGGAGTGATTGTAATTGAGTGAATAAAAAAATACACACACACACACACACACTTAAGGAGATCTTACAAAATTTGTATTGATCATACAGGATGAACATAAGTTGTACGAGACGATCAGGTCAGTTTTCTCCACGTAAGAGCAATGGAATGAACAAGAGTTGGAGGTAATTTTTCTAAGTTCAGATCTTCCAGGACAAATTTATTTTTGTCTCAGGACGAGTTAGGCTCTGTAAAAATTTTGTTCTGATGAAATCTATAATGGTGCCAGGATGATTTCTTCTCTGTAAAAATTTTGTCCAGACGAAATCCATATCTTCCCAGGACAACTTCTTCTCTGTAAAAATTTTATTCAGACGAAGTTCATTATCGTGCCAGGATGAGTTGTTATCTATAAAAATTTTGTCCGGATGAAGTCCTGTTCATCCCAGGATGATGTGAACTGACTTACCAAAATTGGTTACGTCCATGCAATTATTTGGGAACCGACCTTTGGTATAACTGATAGTACCGGATGAACCTAGTTCGTACGAGATGATCATCTTGTATGAACATAGTTCATACCAATATTCATTAGGATCATTTTTGACACTTTAAGTAAAATCGTCCAGGATGATCCACGATCGTACGGGATGATTCATGTCGTGTTGACTAAAAAAATTTGTAGTTTTGAATGGTTTTTCTTGTCTCTCCTATATATAGTCCAATTTAGACAGCCACTGTGCCTATTGAAAGAAGAGTCAAAGAGAGAGTGTGAGAGAGCATTCAAAGGAGGATTCCTACCACTGGAGCGT
>NW_021319562.1:24445-26918 GCF_001605985.2 Dendrobium catenatum
AAAAACCAATTCCCCCCCCCCCCCCCTCTTAGATAGCCTTGGGACATAAACTTAGCTTTAACAATCTAATTCATAGTGAACAAATCTCAACAAGTCGTATCGGAGCCTTGTTTCAAAATCATAAGTTTAGACTACTTTTTGATTAATATAGATGGATACATTTGGAAACAGAAACACACCTGAGGGTTACTCTATTACTAGACCTCTACTGTTTGATAATATTACTTTTGATTTTTGGAAAACTCACATGTCTACTTTCTTACAGTCACTTGATTATCGTATGTAGATCTTAGTCCAGTAAGGATATACAAAACCAACTAGTTTAGTTGATGGAGTTAGAGTTGAAACACCTTTTGTAGACCAGACAGTAGAAGAACGTGACTTAGCACAACTAAATGCCAAATGCTTGAATAGTTTCTTTTGTGCTTTAAAATCGAAAGAATACATACGGGTTTCCACTTGCAAAAATTGAAAGGACATATGGGATAGACTTTGTACAACATATGAGAGGACTAATGAGGTTAAATAATCTAGACTCAATATTTTGTTGCATGATTATGAATTATTTCACATGAAACCTAATGAATCCATTTCTGGCATGTACATAAGAATCACACAAATAGTCATCTCTTAGCATGCACTTGGTAGGGAACTAACAAATACTGAATTGGTTAATAAGATTCTTCGTTGTTTACCTACTGCTTATGATACTAAAATTACTACAATTACATAGTCTAAGGATTTAAACATTTATTTTATTGACAATCTTCTTGTTTCACTTATTGCTTACGAGCAAGGAGTTAGCAAAAGAAAGATTGATGCAGGTTAACCCACGAAGGGAGAAGAACATAACACTGATTATGGAAGAGTCTGAGAGTTAACACTCACAACCTGAGGATGAAGAAGACATCGCATTGATGACTAGACAATTCATAAGCTTTCTAAAGAGGAAGCAAAAGAAATGCCAGCAATGAAATAAAGGTAAATTCAATAGAAATACCAAGATTTCAAATGATGTTATTTGTTATGAGTGCAAGAAACCTGGACATATAAAAATGAATTATCCTAAACTTAAAGCCAATCCTAGCAAGGAGAAGGTACAGGAGAAACCTACTATAAAGAAGGGTATAAAGAAGTTTCAAAAAGTTTTCTGGGCGGACTCAGCTTTAGATTCATCAGAGATTAAAAAAGAAGAGGAAGTCACTAATCTGTGCTTAATGGCTGATAATCTTGATCAGTTAGATCAAGAAGAGGTATGTGACTTAACTTATGATAAATTATTTAAAGTTTCTAAACACATGCATGATGCATATAGAAAAATGAAGAAAATACATGCTAGTCTGAGTCTAGAATTTGAAGAACTTAAAAAGGAACATGAAATCCTTAGGAAAGATCATGCTTTGATTGATAACAACCACATGAAATTACTTGATGAGTTTGATGACTTGAATAAAAATCATGAGAATTTAAAATCATCCTATGTAGAACTCGAGAAAGATTTTAAGAATTCTAAGGATGAATTTGAGAGCAAACTTTATAGAACCAATTATACAAATCAAATTTTGGAAGATATGAATTCATTTTACAAATTAACGATAAAAGCTCTCGAGGATAATAGGATACCACCTAAATTTGAAGATTTTACTAATCCTATTATGTATCCTAAATTTATGCAATCCTTGAAAAGACAGATGAATGTTAGAAGACTTAGGAATTCATTTCCTAAAGTAAAATGTAATAATTGTGGATTATTTGGACATATAGCTCACACCTATACTTTGAAGATAAAAACTAATTTGGTGTGGAGACCTAAGATGCATAAACCTAGATATATCATATATGCGTCTGATTATAAATTGCTAAAAGGTGAACCCAAACTTGTTTGGATTCCCAGGTCTAACGTTTAATAATTTTGTAGGATCGCTCTCATACAAAACCTCATGAGAGCATATGGTACCTGGATAGCGAATGTTCAAAGCACATGACTAGAGATACTTCTCAATTCATAACACTGGAAGCAAGGAGTGGAGGCAAAGTTACACTTGGAGATAATACCACAAGGAAGGTGGTTGGGACAGTTATGATTGGAAATTTAAAGAATTTTTTCATAGACAATGTATTATTGGTTTAAGGCTTAAAACATAATTTTTTAAGTATAAGTCAGCTATGTGATAAAGATTACTGTGTAAAAATTTTTTCTACTACCTGCATATTTAGCCTAAATGGTAAAGATGTTTTGAATGGAAAAATGGTAAATAATGTTTATATGCTAGATTTAAATTGCATTCAAACACCTAGTGCTTTTTATTTAAAAATTGTATCTGATGAGTCATGGCTTTGGCATACGAAATTTTTTCATTCTAGCATGAAAAACCATAGGAGGATTACCCAGAATAACTTAGTGAGAGGTATACCAAAACTAGACTTTACTAAGTATCACCTTTGTGATGCATGTCAATTAGGAAAGCAGGTG
>NW_021319562.1:31556-70792 GCF_001605985.2 Dendrobium catenatum
CCCCCCCCCCCCCTCTTAGATAGCCTTGGGTCATAAGCTTAGGTTTAACAACCTAATTCATAGTGAAAGAATCTCAACATTTTCCTCTTAACCAAATCATAAATATATTTGGTATTATTATCACCTTCAACAAGGTATTTTACAGTAGCTTTTTGCTTCCAAAATGCTTCCTCCTGAGCTTGTAATTTAAATAGACACTCTTTAGCTTCTCTGAGTAAAGTGAAATTAACATAAGAAGGAAACAACTAACAGTTAACTTCAATAGAGTTCACTTAATCTTTAGAAATCAAATTGTTAGTGAAAATTCTTTCTAACACATTATAATTCTACCAATTAATGATTTGTTTCAGTCTTTTTAGCTTGAACCAAAATCACTTCTTGCCAAGAACAAAATTATCAGGATGTAAGGGGGCATGTTAATTATCCTGAATCACCTCCAAGGAAAACTCATGGAACAACCACATATTTTGAATTCTAAATTGAGGCAAATAATTCATTTATCTAGACTTAATAGCAATCAATATAAAAAAGTGATTAGAAAGTGTCCTATTAAGGTGTTCAATAGAAATATCATTAAAAGAGTTGAGCCAATTATCATTAAATAAAACCCGATCCAAACATTGACATAAATGACCACAATTCCAAGTGAATTTATTACAAGAAAAGCTAATATCAATTAAATCACAATCCAAAATCATATTGTTAAAATCCTCTATAGAGTTATAGTTAGGAATAGAACCCCCAATATGCTTAGAAAGGATTAGAAATTGTGTAAAAATCACCACCAATAAACCAAGGCAAATTGCAAATACTATGAAAATGAACAAGTTGCTCTCATAGCACTTTTCTAGTATGAAGAGCAGAGACAGCATAGTTAAAAGTAGGCATAACAGTTGAAATTTAAAAATTCAATATTGAAAAGCAGAACTTGAGTAAAATCTCAAATAACATGAATCTAAATAGGTTCCTTCCAAAAAATTAAAATTTTCCTGGTAGAATTCGAAACAAAATGCTTAAATCCCAAAATTCTGGTAGTACTAGCCAATTTATAGAGATTAATAAGAGGTTCAAGCAAAATAAGAATAGAAACTTTGTAAATGCGACACAAATTCTTAACTCTTACCCTAGAAAAGGGCAACCAATACCCCTAACATTTTGAATAATAGTTTTAAATATAAGAAAAAGTGTTATTGAGTAGTTTGTGAACTACGGGTGGTCCTAGGAGATTGAAAAATGTTGTTGTTACTTTTCCTTCCTCTCCTACTATGATATTTAGTAAAGCTAGTATTATTATCATCTCTAGCAAAATAATTAGCAACAATATCCATATCCTCCGTATCAATAAAAGCATCACTATGATAATGAGAAGTAGAGAATCTTACTATTGATTTATTGGCCCATTCGCCTTACCTGTAGAGGAAAATCACCCTCCTCAACCATATAATTTTCCTCCACACTTCCTTTATTACTCATGGTAAGCTCACCATTGCCTTGCCCAAAATTAAGGTTGTCCTCCACCCTAGCCACTTTACCCTCCTCCAGGGTGTGCCCATTCCCAATAATTTCCTTACTACCAGTACCTGTATTAGCTTCCACCAATTTCTTATGTTCATTTAAAACCAAGTTTTTAGTAGAAGTAGTAGAAAGCAACTTAAAATCCATATCCAAGGGGTTTTTGTTAATAATGCTAGGATTAATAACATCAAAAATAATAATATTTTGGTTATTGGTAATAACCAAAATTTGCTCTTCCATATTTCCACAATTTGTATATAAGATAAAAGTAGAGTTAACATTTTCTCCCTGAATATGAGTAGGAGGATCTACATTTGAAACAACTAGTTCGGTATCAACAAAAACTAGTTGTAAAGGTTCCTAAAAATTCTCACTCAATTTAAGATCATTTTCCTTAGGCTCTCCAAGCTTAGGGTTGACATTATCATGAGCATCATTAACAATAGTATTGCCTTGTGACTATTTGGAGGAATCATTTTCCTTATGAAAGTGAGGATGCAACCAATAGCATTAATTTGAACCATGACCATGCATTTTACAATGAGAACAAAAAATGTGAAAGTTTTCAAATTCCACTTTTTGAAAATAACAATTTAACTCTGACCCAATCCAAATCTTATTTGGATGTTACTTAGAGATATCTAACTTAACCAAAATACTAGCCATTGACTGCTGAGAAATAGTAGCTTGGTTTGTTTGTAAAGGCCTACCAAAAGTTGAAGCCAAACAAAATAATTTTTGAGGATTAAGGAAATGAAGCCTCTAGTTTTGAAATGAAATCCACACATGAGCAATTGGGGATTCCACCTAAACATCAAAATATGTGTCAAGTTTAGTAAACACATTTGGGATTCTCTAATATAGTAGGTTCTCCTATCAAAGATATGGCTATTATCAAGATTATTGGAAAGTTGGATTGCGTTATGCCTCTGATCAAGTAAGCCGATATGAAAGGAACCCAACATCTTTAGGTTAATGAAAAACTTGTGAATAACATCATGGTTAGGTCTCTGAAGGATGAACTTTCCAACCAGCATTAACATAAGTGGAGCAGCCAACTGAGAACCATAGAATCATCAAACATCAAATCTGAATAACCCGTAAATGAAGTATGAGAAAAATGAAGATTAGAGGTAGAAGAAGATGAACCATCCAAAATATCCTTAAAAGAACGATATTTTCCATCAGGAAGAGACGAAGCCGAGGCAATGGATGACAACAGTGTTGTCATCTCCCTAATCTAGAAAACTACAAAAATAACCTAAAACAATGCAGAAAAGGAAAGAAAAGAAACAACCCAAAGAAAAATGAGATGAAAAATAAGAAGAAGCCATGCAAGGAGGGCAAAACCAGCAGCACGAAGCAAGAGCCCTAAATCGCCACCAAATCGCCATAGCACAAGGGAAACAGACGTTGTGCTAACTACTGGCCATTGAAACTTTAAACATCTTAAGAACCATATTAGGTTTAATAGATATTCATGCTTGAAATTGATGCTTTATATTTATTTTTATTTTATTTGTATGTTTGTTTCTTTTTATGTGTTTATGTTTTATGTTTTTAAGTTTCTATTATTTTTCCTTTGGTGTTTTTTTTTTTTAATCAGATTGATGTTCACTTTTAATATTGAATTCTCAAATGATATTTTTTCCCAGGTTTTGGTTTTAGAAATTAGTAAGAAGTATTTTACTCCTCTAAAACATTAAAGGAAGATCATCTAATGATTGTCACTCTTTCTCTAACTCCTTTAGTGGTGTATTTTCTTTCTGATGCAAATTTTATTTCAAATTAAATTTTTGACTTTTAAATAGAGATCTTTTTTATCTTCCTACAATAATCTATATCATATGAATAATGTTCTAAGATAATGAATCACTTTCAAGTTTTCTTAATTAGGTTATTGCATTTATCAGATGAATATAATTATGTTTTGTGGTTTACTCTTTATTATATTAGAGAGTAAGTTTTTTCTCTTATATTTAGAAGATAATCTCACAAATGAAAGTCTTTAAAGATTTTAAAAGGAAGCAAGCTCGCAAAAATGATAAAAGGCATAAAATGAACCCAAATCTAAAAGGATACGTAATGACCGCCAAATAATTAATAGATACACAAAGTGTATCAAAAATTAAAAGATGCACAAAGTACATCAAATAAATAGAAAATATGCACAAAATGAGCCCTCAAAGAAAAAAGCTTTCTTCTCTTTCAAATCTTTAAATCTTAGAAGAATCCATATACCACTTGATATCATAAAACACTTGTATTTAAAAATCATAAATTTTGGTTGATTACTTTACAATATTATTCTATCACATATTTTTTTTAAAATAAAGTTTGAAAACATCACTTTTCCTATCTTATTTCTGTTCTAAATTAGACTATTGTGTAAAAAATATTTTGAACTGTAAGGAGTCCGAGCTAGGGTTAACAAGATATATTTTCTACCCTTTCTAGATTTCAATATTATCGATTCATTTCTTACTATATTTTAGCCTTCTCATAATAGAAATTTATCATTTATTGGAGTTAATCAATTAAAAAAACTTTATTTTTGTCTTAATGTTGGTTTTATAGCATTTTTCTTTTTATTTCTGTTAGTTTTTGCTTGATTTTTTTTTTGAATCCTTCCTAATCATCACATTCCAATCTCTAAGTTCTTCAATTTTTGGTTCATATAATCCAGGATGATATAATAATAACACTTTTTCCAAATCCCAGATCTAGCACATCCAACAGTTTAAATTTATCAATTATTAGTGATCCTCCTGTACGATTACACCATCATCCTGTACAATCCATATGGCATAGCCGTTGGATGATTTAAATGTAGATTGGCCAATCCATTATAATAGATCATCTATTATGATCCATGTTTTCATGTATGATTTTGTTAGTCAAAGATAGTGTAGGTCGACTCCTCAGGATGATTTTGTTGTGTCTAATCATCTAGTACGATACTTGATCATACTATACAATATCACCAACATTTTTTACCAATTTCCTAGCTAAAATTAATGCACTACATCATCTAGTATGATATCACAATCTTACTATATGAATTTGTAATTTCTATTTAAATAGAAAAGTCTTTCAATTTCTTCACACCATTCTAATTATCTAATCCTTTACTTCCCTCTTGAGCTTTCCTTCCTTATAATGGCTAGTGTAAAGTGCTCTTAAGCCCATGAAGGTAGTTCCTCTAGGATAACCATCGATCTTAGATTCACTAAAGAAGCTGACAAAGTAGCTTATCATCTGTACAAAAATGCTAGAATTAACCCATCCGAAATATTCAACCAATATGTGATAACCTTTTAGGTGCTTGAACTTTTTGCTCATATTACTCTTGGATTCATCCTTACTTTTTTTTGTCCCTTCCATTCTAAATTACTTTTTGAATTTTTTGTGAGCTTAAGAATCAACAATAATGGTACTACCCTCTAATACTTTGTTAATAAGAGCCCAGTAGAGATCATCTATCAAGACCTATATGAATTTCTCCATCTTTTAATTACTAGAAAAAAATTCACATTCAAGCAACAAATCCTAATTTTAATTGGATCTAAACCAACATATTTATGAGAGAATCCAATGTTAGAAGTCACATTTATGTTGTTAACACACTAGTACAAATTGCTAGGATTATCCAGTATATTCTTCATAACTCCATAATTCCAAAAGCTAGTAATCAGATAAACATTACTATGATATTGCCTAGTTTGGGGAGCAGTTTGCTTTCATTCATAGTTTCTTCCACCACGACCTACTCTACCTGACTAGGGTTCCTTTTTCAAGCTTGCTTCTTCTTTTTTATTTGTTTTGGTTATTACTATGTATAAGTTATTCTTTAGTTTTATGATGTCTCTATATGTCATTTATTATTAAGTTATTTTCTTCTTTTTGTGAAGTCAAAAGGGAGAGTAGTAAGTTATTGTTAATTACCTACATATTTTGTTTTTATGAAGTTTATTTCCAATTCAGTGTTTATTTTATTTTACCACATAGTGTTTACTATTTTACATTTTCATTTAAAATAAAAAATAATTTAAAAATACAATTTTTTTTCTCTCCCTACTTTAAAAATTTCATCCTCTGAGGGCAAGTTTCAAAGAATATCAAAGAGATTTAAATTTTTTAATAATAATATTTGCCATCATCAAAAAGGGGGATATTTTTGTAAATTTGAGCCCAAGTATTATAATTTTGATGATCAAAAACATTCTTCCTTTTTTTTCTTTTGCTATTATTGCATATTTATTTTGTTTCCTCTACATACTAACCTTTGAGGTTAATAAGTTCACTTGCAATGCAAATCAGCTCAAGATTAGGTCGATTGCGGTTGAGTCTATTTGTAATTTCAATTTTAATGTACTTTTTACCATTCTTGAGTTAAGTCATATATCTGCTGGACACCAAGCTAACTAACCTTGCACACATATACTCAATAGAGTGGGTGGTGAGTTAGAGAAATTTTTTTGGTTTTTAACCTTACCTTATAAGACAATTTAGATCATACCAGATGATTAGTTTAAAAATATAATCAAAATTAGGGCATCCGATTAATTAAGTATAATTAAACTATTTATTTTGTATGGTCCTTATCTCATAGGATGATCAGTTCTGATTATGAAAAATAGATGCCAATCACAATTTAGGAAACATTTTAAATTTTAAATTTTATACATATCATTTATGATGGTCTGCATTTTCTTGGATGATAAATAACAATCATGCCTAAATTACTCCTCTGATTAGGAGAACAATTATGGTAAACTTAATTTGATCCGATCATATAAGAAAATCATTCTTGATGATAGAGAACTTGCATGTGATTATAAGGGATCCCTATTTATCATTCTAGATGAATAGCATAATTTTTCAATTAATCATCTTGGATGATTGAACCCTTTCATACAAGATGTCTGTGAATTGTGTGGGACAATAAGGCATCGCCATATATCATACTAATGTAAGTTCAATAGTTTTATTCTAATTTTCCAGGATAATATTATAATCATCCAGGATGATCCATCTATTTCTCATGAACTAATTGTACAAGGTAATGCAATTCGTACTAGCTAAAAGGATTATTTTGAACAAATCATACATGACGATCGTATGATCATACTAGATGATTAGTGTCACCAGATTAAAAATTACGGTTTTTTTATTACTCTCTATTTAAGCTCTCATATTATCCTTAAGATAATTTTTTTGCTATGTAGTTGATCTGAGAGAGAGCTTAGAGAAGGAACAGGGAGAGCTTGAAAGAGAGAGAAATCCTTATGAGAGGGAGTTGTGAGGGATTCTCAAAGGTTTCTCCAAGCAAGGTTTCCACCATCTTCTTCAAGATGCCTTTTTGGTTTCTATGTGCCTCTGGGGGAGATCTTCAATAGCATCAGATCTAGCTTCTCTACCTTTATCAGGAGGGTGGAAAAGGATTCCAAGATTCTCTACCTACCTAGGAAGGAGTAAAAGAATTTCTAGCTTCTCTGCCTACTCTAAAAGGAAGTAAAAGTATTCAAGGTAGTCTATCTCACCTAGTTAGTGAAAAGATTTTGTAAGGGCTTCTCCATATTGTTGTGGGGGAAAAAGCAGAGACACTATTTTTAGTGCAATGCCTGGAAATGAGGTTTAGTCAAGTTAATCAAACCACTATAATTCTAGTGTGTTCTTTATATTCACTTTTTCACATTTAACTTTAACATTATTCTATGATTTGTTCTATGGTTAAAATCTCTGATTTTCTTATTATGAAATTAGTTTTGCTTCCACATGAATTATTTGTTTTAAAATTTAAAAAATATTTTCATTTTGTCTTAATAATTTTATTAAGTAACTAACAACCCCCCCCAACTATTGATAATTATATACATCAATTTAAATTAGGGTATATATAAATTATTCACATCATCAACGTAAAATAAGGTCTTTTAGCCGGCCAAAGGTATAAATTGAATTAAAACTCTTTTCATTACTTAGGAAAAAGTACAAATAGAAAATATGAAGAAAATATCAACCAAATTAAAGAACCCTTAACAAATCCTACATGTAGACTCTTCTCAGAGTGAATCCCTCATTACACCTTCACTATGCACACTCATTTCCTTTACTATGTATTATTGTACTCCCTATAATGATGACCATCTACTCCACTAAATGTAACACACTATCCCCAAATCTCTTTCACAGTACACTATCAACACACTTTAAAGAAAACAAATTTTTTTTGTATTTTATAAAAATAATCTCTCATGTGATGGCACTTTACATGGTGGCACCAATGTGTTAAAATATGAACTAGTACCTAGATGCTGCTAAAATGGCTCTACTGTGGCATTAGGCTGACTTGTTGCAATGGTTAGATGAGCTAGAATAACTCTTGGCTAAACTAGCATGGTGCATCCTTTCATAACTACTCCATAGTAGCATTGAAAAAATATGGGCATTTCAATGCTTTATCTATCATCTTATACTGTGGCGCTCTAGAGGGTAGCACTTAAGTATTATATATTATATATAATTTTTTTAAGGCTCTACCACTACAATGTTCCTCTGGTAGCAATAAGGTGCTCAGGCGCTACGGTTCTTGCATTTTTTATATTGAGGCATTAATTTAAATGTAATTACTTTTGGCTCTAGCATTGTATTTTCTTATTACAGTGTTGGGGCATGGAAGGTGCTATGATGTTGATGTTTTGGGTGCTATAGTGCTGATGTTTGGTGCACTATGATGCATATTCTAACTTAATGAATTTTTGCCTTTTTCTTGAGACATTCATGCATAATATCAACTTAAATATATATTTTTACTCAAATTTAAGATAATAAAAAAAAACATGATTTCATTTAACAACTAATTATTCTATATTTATATTAGTAAAAAATTTAGTGCATAAGAGTGAATCATTTATAGAGTTTAGAACCTTTCTACTTTAATTTAAAAGGAAACAAGATGCTAAAACTCAAAAATTCATAATGATCATGGAGAATAATATGAAAAATATTTATTTGAATTATTTTGTCAAAAATCTAGAATATGTCATAATTTTTTACCCCTAGGATCCACACTAAAATGGAGTAGGAGAAAGAAAAAATAAAATATTGGTAGAAGAAGCTAAAGAAAAGTTAGGAGAATATTATATTCCTAAATATTTCTTGGTAGAGGAAATAAATAGTGCTTACTATCTGCTAAATCTAGTAAATGGTATACTAAACTAAATAAAACACCTTATGAACTACTAAATGGAAGGATGATAAATTTATCACCTTTAGATGTATTTCATTGCAAATGTGTTGTGCCTTATAATGGAAATTTTCACTTATGAGAGTTTAGCTGTATGGTAGATGAAGTTACTTTCCTTAAATATTCTTTAATAAGAAAATTTGAGAGAATTTTCAAAAAAAGACCTTAGTTATAGAGGAATCCATCCATGCAGTATTTGATGAATAAAATAAAGTTACTAAGAGTGTGATAGATAATGAAGAAGAGGCTGAAATAACCAATTGAGTAGAGAATATTGATCTAAAAAATATAGAAAAACCTTATGATCCTTTACCTATAGAATAGACGTACTCTTCTACTTTTCCGAAATATCTCATCTTAGGAGATATATCTATAAGGGTTAGGATTAAGCAAGGTCTAAGGAAAGATATTATCTACACTACATTTATTTCAATGGTAGAGCTCACTAGTGTAGATCAAGCTTTAAGTGATGAATTTTAGATTTTGGGCATGCAATAAGAGATTAAACAATTCATTAAAAATGACATGCAAGAGTTCATTAGTAGACCCCATGATTAGAGTGTTATTTGTACAAATTGAGTTTTTAACAATAAATTTTATAATTCTGGATTAGTGATAAAAAATAAAGCTAGATTCGTATCTAAGGGGTGCAATCAAGTAGAGGGAATTAATTTTTAGGAGGCTTTTGACCTGGTATTTAGGTAAGAGACCATAAGAGTTTTATTAACATTTTAATGCTTTAAGGGTTTCAAGTTATACCAAATGGTTATTAAAATTACCTTTTTGATTGTTATAATAGAAGAGGATATTTATATAGATTAGCCCCTATGTTTTGAGAATTATATTATTCCCAATGATGTTTATAAGCTTTAGAAAGCACTTAATGTGCTTAAACAGACACCTAGGGCATGGTTTGATAAGCTAAGAAACTTTCTATTAGAGAAATCATTTGTTAAGGGGTAGCGTAGATATGACCTTATTCCTGAAGAAGGTTTAAGAAGATATACTCATAGTATAAATTTATGTTAATGGTATTCTCTTTAGATCCTTAAATGATAAAATTTTTTTATGGTTCCATATTAAGCATAAAGAAGATGGTATCTTCCTAAGCCAAATAAATATATTGAAGAATTTTAAAAAAAATTGATATGGGAGTTTCTAAAGCATGAGTACATCAATAAACCTAACCACCCAATTAGATAAAAATATAGATGCTAAATTTATTGGTTAAAAGAAATATAGAGGAATTATATGGTCCTTGCTTTACCTAACCACTAGTAGCCTGATATTATATTTAGTGTTTATTTATGTGCTAGGTTTCTAGTGGACCTTAGAGGATCACACATGATTGGAATTAAAAAAAAAATTAAGATATCTAATATGCACAAAAGACTTAGGTAGTATGATATCCTAAAAAAGGTTTTGCTTTTGACTTAGTTGCACATTTAAACACATATTTTACTTGGTGTAGAGTAAACAAGAAAAGAACCTCAGGAACATGCTAATTTATAGGACAGTCTTTAATTTCTTGTTCTAGTAGGAAGCAGGACTTTATAGATCTGCACATTACGAAAGTAAAGTTTGCTAAAATAGGAAGTTGTGTTAATCAAGTCCTTTGGCTACAACAAAAGATTCAAGATTATGGAGTCCTCGTGCGAATAATCCCAAGTATGCAAGATAATACTATTATGATTTGTATATTGAAAATTCCCATTCAACATTCATACACTAAACAAATAAATATTTAACATTTGCTCATTAGAGATCATGTAGCCAACGGTGACATAGAATTATAGCATTTGAATACTAAAAATCAACTGGAAAATATGTTTTTCAAACCCTTGAACTATGATATGTTAAGCATGCTCAGGACTAGTCATTGACATAAGTGCTAAGAAAAACTAGGGTTATGGTGTGTTAGTTTGGATTATGTGTATATTTTTGTTAGTTATTTTAAGTACATCATATTGTGCAAGTTCATATATGATATTTGTCATTTGTATTGTTTGTTTTTACTATCTATTTTTAGTATTTTAATTTGCTTTGTAATATAGTTTGTATATAGTTTTTCCTTTTGGTGATGTCAAAATAAAGAGTGAATAGTATTGGTTGTATTAGTTACTTTTATTATTGCAAATTACATTATTATTTCTATTCCTTAATAACTATTTATTATTTTATGTTGATTATTTCAAATAAAAATTCCTTTTTAAGTATTAAAATTAAGAAAAAAAGTAAAAAAAAAAAATATCAAAAATAAAAAATGAAAGGTTTTATATTTTTTTAAAGAAAGTACTTAGTGAGAAGAAGAATGATAAGCATAAATTGCATATTTCTTATTATATTTAAACTCAATAAAAAAATTGGTTTTGTAGTGTTTGTGTAGGAAATATTCAAAAAATAGAATCAATTCGTAAATGTTTAACTAGAACCATAATGATCTAATTACTAGTGTAGCAGCATCTACAATGCCTCTGCCCCAAAGTATGGAATTATAATGACAGCATCTTTAGAAAAACATTAAATAATTAAGTACCTTAGCATAACCATGGTCAGCACCGCAGTGCTTCTTATTGTCACAACATCAAAAATCTACACTGTAGTAATTGAGGGTCAAGAATTTAAGCATCATAGAATTTATAATCACAATACTACAACACAAGATTTCACATCCAAGTACCTCAACACTAAACATTTTAAGCACCATGGTTGATCAATTTATAAAAGATGGATCCATGCTAATTTAACAAAGTGATGCACCAATTCAACCAATAGACATGACGAGTTCATGCATCATCGTAACAGAGAAAGCTTACTAGCATTGAGGTGTTAGTTCAATTTATAGTGCTACAGTGACACTAATTTGTACACCACAGTGCCTGCCGTCAATTTTCAATTCATTATAAATAATTTTTTATTTATTTTATTTAGGAATTATTTCACTTTTAATGTTGTCCTGTAATATTCAATGTAGTTCTTCAATGCACCCTATGAGTGAAGTCTATGGGAGGCTATGAAAGCGTACTATATTTTCATTAGAGATCTTAGCATGTCATGTGTAAGCAATCTTAACGTTGGAGAAAGGAGTGTTGATAAGTTAATTATACTATCGAAGTGAATTTTTTTCTTTATTGTTTCTCTTATATCATTTATTCTATGAATAAAATAAAAATGTGTTTGCTTCTTAAGTTGTCTATGTCTAGAAATTGTTTTTAGTTTTGGGTTAATGATGTTAACACAATACAAGTTCTAATGTAGACTCTCTTGGTTTGAATGAAATTAGGGATATTTTAAATATCTCCATTCTTCATTTAATGCATATAATACTCAAATAATTAGTTAATATCTAATGTGATATATTACCTAGATAGAAGAATATTAGAATAATTAAGAATATTGGAATGAAATTTTGGCATAACTAGATATAAGATGCTTAACCATTTTGGTTCTTTGTACATATTAAAATTATAAGAAGAACTTAAATATCCCGTTTCACCCCCCCTACAATCTTAACAAAGATCTAGGGATACATATTCTGAGATCTACAATAACATTTAAAAGTCTTTTTATGAATACATTATAATTTGACAAATATTAATCCAAAATATATTTTTTGTATTAGTATCTCATCATCTATTTGCATTCTCTATAAGTGAAAGGAATTCAAAAACATTCATTCTTGTTCAGTAGGAAAAATGTTGTATTCATAGTAAACTGTCCTAGTTTATCTGCAATCCTGTAAAATACTTCCTCTTGTAATCAACAATCACTTATTCACAGCATTACTTGATCAATACATATATTTGCATATCTAATGAGAAATTTCATATCAAAGAAAAACTAAGATTATTCAAATTAAAATAATCACTATTCAAACATTTAGTATTTAGCCACATTGTATGCAGCCCACTCTCATTGTCCATAATTGTTTTGGCATTATAGTCATAGAAGTAGCATACGTATTATAGTTTCTAAATACATTATTTAAACTTGTGCATATTTAGACTTACTTGTTAAGAGAGTTGCTACTTAGCTTTTGCATGTTTTATATTCTTACAACTTGTTATTTTGATGATTCCAATTATTATTTTTTTGATTACTTAATTTCTCCTAACACATTTTAGAAGAATTATTTTTTGGCTCTTTTGTATACTAACATTTAAGGGAAATCAAACTCTAGATTGGTAAAGACTTTAAATAAAAATCTGAATATGCTATTTTGTAATTTGGAGTCTGTATTTTATTCATTTTGAGTTAGAGAAAGTGTGATTGTAATTCAGTAACTTAGCACACACACACTGGGGGAGATATTTAAAAGACAAAATTTCTCATACTGATCATACAGTATAAACCATGTTCTCACCTTGAACTATTCGTCAAGATGAAATGTCTCATTCATCCCTAGACGATGTTCTTTGATTTCTGAAATTAACAGTTCGTCCAGACGATTCTGCCCATTCGTCCAAAGACGAATTCCTCTGTTCCTTAACCTTGTGGACCGTATTGCAGTTATCTTTCAATGAAGCTTGAAAATAATAGTTCATACTGGACGAACTATGTTCGTATGGGACGATGATTGGGTATAAAGTAATTTCATACCAATGCACATTGATTTAATACACAACAATTTTTACATTGTTCGTATGTATGAATTACGATCGTACGGGACGATCAATTACATACATATTAGAAAAATTGCATTTTTGGACGATTTTTTGTGTCTTTCATATAAAAGGCCTACGTAAATTTGTCTTATAATCTTTTTGTCCACTAGTCTTCATGTAAAGTGAAGAGAGATTGAAGGAGAGAGTGTGATAGAGTTTTTGAAGGAGATTTCTTACTACTGGAGCATGAAGTGTTCACTTAGTACTCAAAGGTAAGGATCTTCAATTGTGAATTTTGATTACTTCACTTTTTTCTCGTCCTTCCAGATTTCTCGTGAGAAGATCTTATCAATGAGATCCGATTCTCTGCCTACACTCGAGGAGTGTGCACAGCAGGAGGGTTCTCTGCCTGCACTTGGAGTAGTGTGAAAGGATGAAGGGTTATCTGTCTACACTTGGAGAGTGTAAACAGCGGGAAGGTTCTCTTCCTACACTTGGAGATTGTGAACAGCGGGAGGTACTCTGCCTATACTTTGAGGTTACTTGTATCATGTATCTTCATTTTTATAAATTTTGGTAACTTTTTATTTATTTAGTTTTTATTCTTTATTTATTTAGTGCATTGTTTTTTCATGCATAGTAGATCTAATAAGAATCCCTAGTTATTTAATTCTGAGATATAAAAGAACCATATAAAAATTTGAAAAATTAAATAGATTTTAGGGATATCTGAACTAGTAGAAGATCAAGACCATCCTAGACCTCTTAGGGAATATACTAATCCTTTATTAGAAGGAACCCATCAGAGTATCAATATACCTTTTATCTAAGCAAGTAACTTTGACTTGTCATAATTTAGTTGGTTCAAAATTCCTTTTTTGGAGGAACTCCTTTTGAGGATTTCAACCTGTACTTAGCTATCTTCATAAAAATATATGCAATATTCAAGTATAATGGTGTCAGTAATGATACTATTAGACTTCTTCTTTTTTTAATTTTCTCAAACATACAATGTTAAGATGTGGTTGAATTCCTTGCCCCCATGCTCTATAATCACTTGGAATGAGTTGGTGCACAAATTCCTAGCTAAGTATGTCCTACCTTCAAAATCATAACCTTAGGAATGATTTCACATCTTTTGATCAATTTGAAACGAAGTCGGTTTATGAAAGTTTGGATAGATTTAAAAAAAAAAATTAGGAAATGCCATCACCATACATTTCTCAATGGGTTGGTTATTTAAACTTTTTATAAAACTAGCTTAATCCCTTAGATCGATTATAGTTGCAACAGCTAGAGGATCATTAATATCTAAGTTATTTGAGAAAGCATATAAATTATTTTAGAAAATAACTACAAATAATTTTTAGTGCCTTCTAATAGAGTGAATCCTAAGAGAGTAGGAGGGGTTTATAAATATGATTTTTTTTTTTTTGGTTAAAACCCACAGAGGGGCCTACATGTTAATAAAAAAAAAAGAGATTACAGAGTCCTTAAAGGAGACTATCAACTCACTAATGCTCGCATGAGCTAAGAAAAATACTAAAAGAAAACCTATGAGCTGATAGTATCCACTAAGGAAAAGTATAAGGAAACCTGGTAACATTTAAGGATGCTATAGTCAAGCATCCAAAAAAGAAAGATAAAAGTAAGGAAATGAAGCACAATTTTTCTGCAAAAAAACTTAAAGTCAGCTATAAGCAACTCCCCAAAACATAAGATATACCATAAAAAATTATAGGTTAACAAAAAAAATCTAAATTTAAGCCAGTAATAAAATAAGAATAGCAAAATCTACATAATAAGAAGTAATACAAGCCATGCCACCACGTTAAGCCTAAGAGAGGATGAAGACTTATAGAGCTCATAGTAAAATTAATACAAGAAGTCTCATTAAGGAAATCCACAAACCACTCAATCCTAAACTCCGGAGTAATCAAAGACACCATAAAAGGCCCTAAACAACAAAGCATAAAGCCCCTAGAAGAGTAGCACAAAAAACTGTAGATTGTTACTAATATCCAACCCAAAAAAAGCCCCACACCAATCAACCAAAATTGGTTAGACAAATACCAAGCCAAAATCCATGGGACAGCCAAACACTTGTGGGAAACATCCAAACCAAAAACAAAACCAACACAGCTCCAAAGGCCAGCAAAACTCTCACAGATACCCCAGCAAGCCAAGAAATTAACCAGAAGGTCAGAGAACAATAATGGGAAAAACCATCAGCCATCTAACTTGTGTAATCATAGCTCAAGTCTAAGTCCATAAAGACATTAGCTAAAACGAAAGTCATAGATAAATGCCAGCAGTAATTCACTAATAGCAGGATAGAATAATACCAGAAAATTAAGACAAGCTCAATGCAACACATAAAACCCCAAAGAAGGAAAAAACTCCTAAGCCAACACAGAAAAACACTAGTCCAAGTGACAATCAAAATAATCAAAACTAAAGAAAATGCCTCACCCCTCCAAGAAAAAAAATGAAATAGAGCAACAAACTAGCCAACCCGAGAAGATCCAAAATAGTAACCCCATAGTTTAACTAGTAGCCATAATGATAGAACCGATCAACACATGAATTAGCAGAGAAACCAATAATCACCAGTAGATAATGCCAAGGAGTCAAAATAGAATGATGACACTGAAAAAGAACCCAACAACATAAAATTCACTACAAACCTTATCAAACCACCTAGAACACCACCCAGGATAACAAAAAAAGGCACACAGACAGAGAATAAGAAGTAAGCAACCCAAAACCATATAAGTTCTAACATATAGGAGACCAAGCGCATCAAGTTTAAGCTTGCCTCTTAGAAGCACCAAAAAATTGGACTAAATAACATTATAAAAACAGTCAAGACTGTTACAAATCTGATTTTAGGGAATAAAATTTTGATCATAGAAAACACTTTTGTTTCTCTATGATTGTCTTGCCTAATAACATTTCAGGTCCGCAAGATCAAACTGCAAGTTGCACCAGCTCAAGATTGGGTAGATTATGACTAAGTCAATTTCTAATATACAAAATTGTATATTTTACCTTTTGTTTATTCCATTGTGATATTATAGGCCCTGATGCTAAGTAATCTTACACACACACACACACACTTGTGGGAAATTTTCTGACAATTTTAGAGTTTTCTTATTTTTCTCACATTATCCGGGATGATAAAAAAAATGGCTTGGATGATCAGTTAAAAATAGAAATCCTAATTAGGGTATCCTAATTAAGGTAGCCATCATTAAGTGTATCCCCTTGGATGATATTCGTATCGGCCAATGATTGGCTCAAATTAGAAAGAATTAGCTGCCAGATCTACTTAGATATATTTCATTTTTAAATATCATCTTGTATGATAAAATGCAATCATGCCTAAATTAAACTGGTAATTAAGGTAAGCAATTAAAGTTTGATTGCTCGATCATATCATCCTTGAAGATCACAGGATTGGCCAGGCTAATCAGTTCAAAAACCATTATTGTTCTTGGACGACCAAACATCGATCAGCTTCTAGTCAAGGTGATGCTCTTGACGATATGCACTGAATTGAACTAATCATCCAGGAAGATCATAAGATTAGCCTAGACAATCAGGTTATTTTTTTATCATCCAGACATCCATTCAAGGTGATGTTTTGAATAATATTCAACGACTTATACTAATCATACAAGAAAATATCCTATTATATTGGCTGATATGAACAAAAAACCTTTTGATCAACCCAAATCATCCTTGCTAAGTGAGCTAAATTTATACTGATCTTACAGGATGAGATTTATATCTATTGCAAACTTGAGATTATGGATTAGAATTTTGATGATAACAAACATTCATGTTTTTTCTACGACTGCCTTGCCTACTAACATTTCAATTCCACAAGATCGAGCATAACTCAAGACCAGCTCAAGATTGGATAGATTTAGTTTGAGTCAATCTGTAATGTTTTTTCTTTTCTTGATTCAATTATATAAGTGGTTTTGATGCTAACAAACCTTGCACACACACACTTGAGGGATTTTCTCTATTTTTCTATTTTGTGTACATCGGCCTGGACAATGTTCATATCGTCCAGGACGATCCGACTAAGAATAAAAACCCTAATTAGGGAATCATGGTTAAGACAGCCATCATTAAGCACATCATATTGGACGATACATGTATCGTCCAAGACGATAAGCTTAAATCAGAAAGAATCAGTCACCAGATCTATTTAGGTAAAATTTATTTTTAGACATGGACCAGGACGATCCATTACATCGTCCTGGACAATACAAAATAATTATGTCTAAATTAATCTGGAAATTACAGAAAGTAATTAAGGCTGATTGATATGATTATATTGGCCGAGCCGATCGCAGGATCGGCCAAGATGATGTCCTAGACGTTTGACATCGCCCAGACTCTATTTAGGGCGATGTTCAAGATGATTATACTCGGATTTAAACTAATTGGCCAGGATAATATTATATCAGCCTAGACGATGTAACCAGTTTTCTTCTAATTGATCCAAATCATCCTGGCTGATTGGGCTTATTTTGTACTGATCGGCCAGGATGATTTCCTATCATCCTGGATGATAATATCTGTTCTTGAAATTCTATTTAAAGAACCCAAATTTTCTCATGCAAAAAAGACCTTTAGCTGCTATCTTGACCTGGGAGAGCCAAGAGGAGAGGGAGATAAAGGGAGAGAGAGGGAAGAACTTTTGACGGGGAGTTTGTAAGAGGGATTCATAAAGGTTTCTCCAAGAAAGGTTCCAAGGCATCTTCTCCAGTCTTCATCCTTCATCCTTGGGAAATCAAGGGAGGTAAGCTTCAGCAATTGGTTGAGGTTCTCTGCCTGCTTCAGGAGGAAGAAAAAGGAGTTATGTTCTCTCCCTACATCAGGAGGAAGTAAAAGGAGTTGGGTTCTTTGCCTACTTCAGGATGAAGCAAAAGGAGTTGGGTTCTCTGCCTCGCCAGGGTTGGAGGAAAGGAGAGTCACTTTTGTAGTGCAATACTATAGGGTGCCTCCAAGGAGTGGATGTAGGTAAAGGTTTGATCGAACCGCTATAAATTCGGTGTGATCCTTCTTTATTTTCCTTCTGCACTTTAATTTATGTGGTGATTTTGGTTTGTGATTGTGCTTTGAATGTAAGAAGAATTTTTAAAATACCAATTCACCCCCTCTCCTCTTGGTTTGCCTCGGGCTAGTTCTTAAAGGCTTAACATCCCTAACGAACTTTCAAGTGGTATCAGAGCTATATTTATAAAAATTAAGTTTGACAACTTTTTGAATTTTGATCCATGGCTAACAACAGTAATCGTAATGCAACAGAAGGATATTCTATAACACAACCACCTTTATTTGATAATCTTCCTTTTGATTTTTGGAAAACTCGCATGTCTACTTTTTTACAATCAGTTGACAATCGTATGTGGATGCTTATTAAAGAAGGATATTCTCCACCTTCTCATGAACTTAATGGAATAAAAATTGAAGTACCTTTTATTGAATGGACTTTTGATTAAAGAGATTTAGCATAACTTAATGCAAAGTATTTGAACTATTTTTTCTATGCTTTAAAATCAAAATATTACATGCATGTTTCTACTTGCACTACTGGTAAAGAAATTTAGGATAAATTGCGTATCACCAATGAAGGTACTAATGAAGTTAAGAAATCTCGTTTGAATATTTTATTGCATGATTACAAACATTTTTGTATGAAACCTAATGAAATGATTTTTGAAATATATACAAGGTTTACTCATATTGTTATTTCATTACATGCTTTAGCAAGAGAACTTACTAACTATGAAAAAGGAAATAAATATTTTAGATACTTGCCTTCCTCTTTTGATGCTAAAATCACTGCAAATACTAAATCCAAAGATTTAAATGCCAATTCGATCGATAACTTACTTGGTTCACTCATTGCTTACGAGCAAGGGGTGAATCAAAGAAATCTGGAGGTAGGTTAGAGGAAGAATGAGAAAATAGTGGCACTTAAGGCGAATAACTCGGACACTGACTCCTTCGGGTTTGAAAGCAATGAAGTTGCCTCATCACTAGGCAATTCAAAATCTTTCTAAGGAAGCCTAGACATGTCAGAGTTGATTGTCCAACACTTCAGGATCACTCACGAAAAGAAAATAATGAGGAGAAATCTAAGTTCAGAAAGGATAAGAAGTGAGTCCAAAAAGCTTTCTGGGCGGAGTATACATCTGACTCATCTGAGACTGAACCTGAAGAAGAGAACAAACTTGTGCTTAATGGATGATGATTTTGAACAATCTAACCAAGAAGAGGTATGTCAACCAACCTATGACCAATTGCTTAAAATATGTTAGAAAATTCATGCATCATATAAAAAACTTATGCTAGTTCAAAATTGGTGTTTTTGAACTAATAAAAAGATCATGAAATTTTGAGTAATATCACCTTTGAATTGATAGTACTCACATGTCTCTACTTGATGAATTTGATGATCTAAATAAAAAGCATTCTGAATTAATAATTAAGCATGATTCTTTGAAAGCTTCCTACACCTCGCTTGAATCTGATTTTAAGGCTTTTGCTAAAGAATATGAGCATAAAAAGCACTGTTTTGAGATTGATTTAGAAATTTCTCACTTAAGGTTAAAGGAAAATTGAATACAATGTAGATAAATTGGAATACATCAATACCTGATTTAAAGCTACAAACTAGGAAGAGGCATTATAACCCAAACCGATTAAGAAATCCTTTTCTTAGTGTTACTTGTTTTTCATGTGGCATATTAGGACATATAGCACACACTTGCACTATTCACCGTAGTACACAATGGGTTTGGAGAACAAAACTGCATGCTTCACAATTTAATATAAAAGTATTACATTCTTCTTTTCATAAGGAGGGACCCAAACCTATTTAGGTTCCTAAATCTGAAATTTGATGCTTTTTACAGGTGTGCTCTCACCAAAGATCTCGTGAAAGCATATGATACTTGGACAAAGGCTCGTGGCTCATAAATTACTTAAACTTGTTGCTAAATAAAATTTTAAATTGCATGCTTACTACTCTATTGAGTGTTATTATTTTTTGCCTTAGTTTTTGTGTTAGCTTTTCATATTTGTTGTTATAGTTGCTTTTACTTTAGTTTCTTTTTTGCTTTATGATATTTTCTCTTTATTTTTATTTTTTGGATATTTGTAGTCAATATTTTAACATCTCTAAATCAGTTAAAGGGAGAAACATCGTTGATGGTTTCCCTCCATAGAACCCTTTTAGTGATATAATTTTCTTTTCTAAAAAAAAAATTATCTCAAATTAACAACAGGTTTTTGAAATTAAGATCTTTTTTATCTTGCTATAATAATCTACATTATATTTATAATAATCAAATTTTTTATATATCTTTCAAGTTAATTGAAATCTTACCATTGCATTTATCATATAATTACTAAAGTCTACTTTGTGGTCTATTCTTCCTTATATTAGAGAGTGAAATTCTATTCTCTAATATCTGGAAGATCTACTCATAACTAAAAATATTTTAAGAGTTTTTAAAAAGGGATCTAGCTTGCAAGAACAAAAAATAAAAAGGCCAAAGATGCCAAAAATAAAAAGTTGTGTAATGATGCAAAATTGAAAAGTATACACAAAAGTATATAAAAAATCAAAAGATGTGAAAAGTGCACCATTCAAATTAACAAGAGGCATAAAATGAGCCCACAAAGGACAAGCTTACCTCTCTTTCAAACTTTTAAAATTTTAGAAGAATTCATGGGTTACTTGATATTTTTAAAGGCTTGATTTCAAATTCTATGATTGAGACAAATTGCTTTGGTATACTAATCCATAAGATATTTTCTTTGGAGCAAGTTTTAAACTGATCCTTTTTTGTATCCAATTAGTTTGATCTGAGTTAGGTATTTGTTTTCAAAAGATGATTTTTCCCTTTAAGAAGTTCGAGCTAGGGTTAAAAGGATTGGATATTCTATCATTTTCAGATTTCGACTTTGTTAACTCATTGATCTTATAAATCTTTAAAATTTAAATTATTTGGAGCATTTATCATATGCATGCCTTGCTAAACTTAAAAAATAAAATAAAAAAAAAAACTTTATTTCTTTGCTAATTTTTATGCCTTTTTTGTGTTTTATCATTGTTGTTCTTAGTTGATTTTATTATTTTTGAGCCTTCTCTGATCATCTCCATCCTTCCTCTGAAGTTCAAAATTTTGTCACATCGTCATGGCCGATACCTATATCATCCTAGACAATCTATTCTTTTTTCATCAAAAACTCCATTTATTGAATATTATGACTTTTCTTCTCTTATCGTCTTAGATGATCCTTTATCGTCCTTGACGATATGATCGTCCTCTGCTATAATCATCTTGATTTTTCTGGCCGATAATTTTTTTTCCTGTACTATGTGTTTATTGTAATCATCTCATTTGATACACCTGTTCATCTTGGATGATACTCGTATCAGTATATTTAAAATCTTTAAAATTGCTCGGGATCCATTTTTGGACAATCGTCCTGGACGATCCACTATTCATCCTAGATGATACATGTGGCACATTATTTAAAACATTTTAAATTTGGCTGGTATGATCAATTATGGAGCATCATACTGGATGATCCACATAATCGGCCTGGATGATCTTCTTTTTTAACAGTTGTACAGCCTGACTCCTCAGGACGATCGCCTGGGTCTAATCATACTGGATGATATCTGATCATCCCGGCCGATCGAACAGCCTTTTTGACCAATCAGCCAGCTGCAATAATTGTACAGGATCGACCTGGACGATCTTGCGATCGTCCTGGAAGATTTGATCGATTCTTTAAATTGAGCCCAATTCAGCTGTTTTTCTTTACACCTCTCCTTCCCTTTAGCTTTCTACTTCCTGTTCCTTTCTTTTTTGGTAATGGCTGGCGGCAAGCATTCTCGACACACATCTGGAAGCTCCTTGAGGGGTACATTATACCCTCATTTTTGGGAAGCAGATAAACAAGCTGCCTACCACCGCTACAAAGAATGCAGCATTACTCTCTCCTGAATAATCAATCCAGTCCACCTCTCCTATCTAGTACTGGACCTTTCCGAATCCACATCATTCCACTTCTTTCACTTACTACCTTCTACATTCTAGCCCACAGGGAGTTCATTCATACTTACATAATTTTTTGCTATGTTGAGCATTTGAAAAAAATCTATTATCCAGGTCATAGGAGGAAACCCAATCTAGCTCTAGGACACCTCATTGCCTATGTTTTAGAATCAAAATACCAGCTTCAATATCTTGCTCCTCCCAACCATCCTCCACCTTTCTACTCAAACAATTCCTTCAATGCCCTTCACAGTACTCATCTCCACCCAGGGGATGGGGAAGCTCAAGGGGTAGAGGAGGAGGAGGCTTCCGCTCCAACTCCTATTCCTGAACCTGGTCCTCTCCACCAGCACTCACAGCTGGATCAGTTGGTGGAGAGATTTGATCGATGGGAGACCAGTGTTGACACGTTTTTTGCATAACAGCAGCAGCAGCATGCTGAGGACGTGGCCCGATTCGATGCCTATGTTGCATACCAGTAGCAACAGCACGACCAGGACATGGCTTGGTTTAGGGTACAGTTTGCTATGTTGTCCAATTACTTCCAGCAGCCACCACCACAACCACCACCACCTCCATCTGATGATCAGGGTCCCTCATTTTACTAGTTTTAGTTTCTATTTTCTATAGTTTATTTTTCTTGTGGTTGTTTTAGTTTCTATTTTCTGTAGTTTATTTTTCTTATGGTTATTTTTGTTTCTATTCTTTTTTAGTTTCCTCCTCCTTTTTTTGATGTCAAAAGGGGGAGTAATCGATGTATCTTATAATTTGATTCTAGAACTTAGTGAACTAATTTTTTTCGTCAAACTATTTTTTATTAAACTGCCATAACTCCTTGAACTTTTTTTATTGTATTTATCATCATCAAAAAGGGGGAGATTGTTGTGAATCTAAGATTATGGATTAGACTTTTGATGATAGCAAACATTCATATTTTTTTATGACTGCCTTGCCTACTAACGTTTTAGGTCCATAAGATCGAGCGCAACTCAAGACCAACTCACGATTGGGAAGATTTAGTTTAAGTTAGTCTGTAATTTTTTTTCTTTTCTTGAGTCAATTGTAAAAGTGGTTCTTGATGATAAGTTACCTTGCACACACACACTTGAGGGATTTTCTCTAGTTTTTCTATTTTGAGTACATCAGCCTGGACGATGTATATATCAACCAGGACGATCAGACTAAAAATAGAAACCCTAATTAGGGCATCTTGGTTAAGGCAGTCATCATTAAGCACATCGTCCTGGATGAAACTTGTATTGGCCAGGATGATCCATTACATCGTCCTGGACGATATAGTACAATTATGCCTAAATTAATCTGTTAATTTTGGAAAGTAATTAAGGATGATTGATACAATCGCATCGGTCGGGCCTATCGCAAGATCAGCCAGGACGATGTCTTGGACGATTGACATCGGCCAGACTCTATTCAGGGTAATATTCAAGACTATTGTACTCGGATTTGAACTAATCGGCAAGGATGATAATGTATCAGCCTGGATGATATAACCAATTTTATTTTGATAGTCCCAAATCATCATAGCTGATTGAGCTTATTTTAAACTAATCGGCCAGGACGATATTCCTATCATCTTGGACGATAATGTCGATTCTTGAAATTTTATTTAAAGGACCAGAATTTTCTCATGCAAAAAAGACCTTTTAGCTGCTGTCTTGACCTGAGAAAGCTAAGAGGAGAGGGAGAGAAAGGGAGAGAGAGGGAGGAACATGTGAAGGGGAGTTTGTGAGAGGGATTCACAAAGCTTGCTCCAAGCAAGGTTCCAAGGTATCTCCTCTAGTCTTCATCCTTCGTCCTTGGGGGTTCAAGGGAGGTAAGCTTCAGCAATTGGTCATGGTTTTATGCCTGCTTCAGGAGGAAGCAAAAGGAGTGTGGTTCTATGCCTGCTTCAGGAGGAAGCAAAAGGAGTTAGGTTCTCTTCCTGCTTCCGGAGAAAGAAAAAGGAGTTGGGTTCTCTGCCACGCCAGGGTTGGTGAAAAAGAGTTTTTGTGATGGCTTCTCCGCCTTGTCGTGGGAGTAAAAGGAGAGTCACTTTTGTAGTGCAATACTCTGAGTGTGCCTCCGAGGAGTGGACGTAGGTCAAGGTTTGACCGAACCACTATAAATCTGGTGTGATCATTCTTTATTTTATTTCCGCATTTATTTTTCTGCACTTTGATTTCTATGGTGATTTTGGTTCGTAATTGTGCATTTATTGTAGGAAGATTTTTTAAAATACCAATTCACCCCCCCCCCTCTTTGTTAGCCCCCCTCTTGGTTAGCCTCGAGCTAGTTCTTAAGGGCTTAACATCCCTAACGAACTTTCAATATTGTCCTAGACGATAAAGTCAGTTTCTTGCCATTAAGAGTTATTCTGAAGCTCCTCTATATAAGACCTCTTGCTCTACCCAAGAGATCATCTTTTATTGTTATTTTGTCTTGAGAGAGCCAAGAGGAGAGGGAGAGCAAGAGGGAGAGAGAAAGAGAGAGGATCTTGTGAGGAGGAGTTTATGACGGGTTTCATAAAGGTTGCCCCAAGTAAGGATCCATCTTCATCTTCTTTGGTCATCATCCCTAATTCCTTGGGGGTTCTAGAGAGGTCTACTTTAGTAACTAATCAATATTCTCTGCGTGCTTTAAGAGGAAGCAAATAGAGTTGAGGTTCTCTTCCTGCTTTCGAAGGAAGAAAAAAGAGTTTGGTTCTCTGCCTCAACGGTGTTGGTGAAAAGGAGGTTTGTACAGGCTTCTCCACCTTACTATGGGAGCAAAAGGAGAGTCACTGAGTTTAGTACAAAACTCAGAGGGCACCTCCGGGGAGTGGACATAGGTCGAGTTGACTAGACCACTATAAATCTCTATGTTTTTTGTTACAGCTTCCACGTTTAATTTCCGCACTTTGATTTCTTTATAGTGAACTTTGGTTTGACTTTGTGTTTTGATTAAAGAATTTTTTAAATAATAATTCACCCCCCTTTTAGTTAGCCTTGGGCTAGTTCATAGGAGCTTAACATCCCTATCAAACATTCAAGTGGTATCAGAGCGGGATTCATAAAATTTAGTTTTTAAAAACTTTTTGAATTTCGATCATTAACTAACTTTAGTATTCGTAATACTGCGGAAGGAAATTATATTACCCGACCACCTTTGCATGATAATATTCCTTTTAATTTTTGAAAAAACTTGCATGTTTACTTTTTAATAATCAATTCACTATCACAGGTGGATACTTGTTAAGGATGGTTATACACCTCCTCTTGAAATTAATGGCATTAAAAATGAACTTCCTTTTACTGAATGAACTTTTGATGAATGGGATTTAGCACAACTTAATGTGAAATATTTGAACTATTTTTTATTCTTTGAAATCTGAAGATTATATGTGTTTTTTAACTTGTGCAACTAGTAAAGAAATTTGAGATAGATTGTGTATTACTTATGAAGAAATCAATGAAGTTAAATAATATAGGTTGAATATTTTGTTGCATGACTATAAACTTTTTCGTATGAAACCTATTGAATCAATTTATGACATGTATAGAAGGTTTACTCAAATTGTCACCTCATTACATGCTTTAGGAATAGAGCTAACTAACTATGAAAGGGTAAATAAAATTTTAAGATACTTGCCTCCTTCTTTTGATGCTAAGATTATTGTAATTACTAAATCTAAGGATTTGAATACTTATTCTGTTGATAACTTACTTGGGTCACTCATTGATTACGAGTAAGGAGTGAACCAAAGACAACTTGATGTAGGTGAGAAAAAGAAGGAGAAAACTGTGGTGCTGAAGGCCAACAACATGAACACTGATTCTTTCGGGTCTGAAAGCGATAATGTTGCCTTCATTACTAGATAATTTAAGAGCATTCTAAGAAAGAATAACAAGTATCATTAAAAGTGGAAAAAAGGTAAGGATAGAAAAAAAATTTAAAAGTTCTTCTTATTTTGTTTGCTATGAATGCAGGAAGCCTAATCATGTCAAAGCTGATTGTCCTACACTTAAGGAGAATGTTGAGGACAAACCCAAATATAGGAAGGATAAGAAGCAGTACCAAAAGGCATTCTAGGCAAATTCTACATTTGACTCATCTTAGATTGAAGCTGAAGAGGACATAATAAACTTGTACTTGATGGGTGATCATCTTGGTCAATCTGATCAAGAAGAGTATATGAACCAACCTTTGATCAATTACTTGAAATTTGTGAGAAAATTCATGCATCATATAAGAAACTTAAGAAATCACATGCTAGTTTGAAATTGGAGTTTTTTAACTTATAAAAACAGCATGAAGTTGTAAGTAAAGAACACACTCAACTTGATAGCAATCATATGTCATTACTTGATGAGTTTGATGAAATGAATAAAAAGTATTCTAAATTGATTATTGAGCAAGATTCTTTGATAGCATCCTACACTTCACTTTAATCTGATTTTAAAGCTTATATTGAAGAATCTAAGCATAAGGAGCACTATTTAAATGTTGATAATGCTATTTTAGTAAGTGCTAACTTGAGATTTAAAGCTAAATTGAATGTACTTGAGAGAAATTAGAATACATCTATTCTTGATCTAAAGCCAAAACCTAGGAAGAGGCATTATAACACGAACAGATTAGTAAATCCTTTTCCTAGAGTTTGATATTTTCCATGTGGCATGCTAGGACACATTTCACATACTTGCACTATTCACCATAGTACACATTGGGTGTAGAGATCCAAATTGCATGATTCATAGCATAACACATATGCATTTAATTCTTCTTTTCATAAGAAGGGACCCAAATCTGTTTGGGTTTCTAAATCAAATATTTAATGATTTTGTAGGTGTGCTCTCACCAAAGACCTCATCAGATCATGTGGTACTTGGACAGTGGAGGCTCGCTGCTCTTAATTGCATAAACTTGCTGCTTAATAAATTCTGATTTGCTTGTTTACTACTCTTTTGATTGTTGTTATTTTCTATTCTTTCTGTTCTAATGATATTTTTCTTTTTGTTTATTAGTTTTTCTTATTTTTGGTCATAGTTGAAATGATATTTTACGTCTTATTTTTGTTTTTGATAATTTGTAATCAATATTTTAATATTTCTAAATATATTAAAGGGAAAAACACCGTTGATTGTTTCCCTCCCTCTAACCTCTTTTATCGATGTAATTTTCTTTTCTAAATAAAAGCCAATCTCAAATTAACAACTTTATTTGCAATAGTAATTTAAATCTTTTCTATCTTGCAATAGTAATATATCTAAAATATATAATGTTCAAAGCCATTATATTACTTTCAAATTCTTTAAAATATTGTTATTGCATTTATCATATGAAGTTGATTCTATTTTGTGGTTTATTCTTTCCTTTAATAGAGAGTGAGTTTTTCTTCTCTAATATCTAAAAGATATAGTCACAACTAAGAGTTTTTAGGAGTTTTGAAAGAGATCTAGCTTGCAAAAAAAAAAAAAAGACAACAAGATCGGATATTCTACCATTTTCTGATCCCAAAGAAGTTAACTCATTGGTCTTACAAGTCTTTAAATTCAATCACTTGGAGAATTTATCATTTTGGTGCTTTATTTTAAAAAATAAATAAATAAATAATAATTAAATAATAAAATAATTATTATTTTTATTTCTTTTTGTCTCTGCTTTTCTTTCTTTTCATATTTTAACTTTATCTTTTACTGTTGTTTTTTGTGTTTTCGGGCTTTCTTTAATCATCTACATCCATCTCTTTGAATTTCATTATTGGTCCCATCATCTTGGATGATTTTTGTATCATCCTAGATGATGCATTCAATCCACTCCTAACCTTTCATCTGACGACTGATATGTTTTCTCTATTTATCATCATCCAGATAAAACCTTATCATCTTGGATGATCTGATCATATCCTGCTTTTCTTACTGTGATCGATCCAGATGATCTTCTTTATCCTGGATGATATTCTTAAACTTTGCTCAATTATTGGTAATTAGCCCGCCCGATCCACCAATTCATCCTGGATGATACACATAGCAATACATTTAAACCCTTTAAATTTGGCTGATATTATCAATTATTGGTGATCGTCCCGGACGATCCACCTGTTCATCTTGGACGATACATGTGGCAATGCTTTAAACATTTTAAATTTAACCAGTACAATCCATTATTGTGCATCATCCTAGAAGATTTACCAAATTGGCCAGGATGATCTTCTGTTTCAACAGTAGTTCAACTTGACTCATCAGGGCGATCTCCTGTGTCTTAGTGTCCCGGACGATGTCTGATCATCCTAGATGACTTTACCACCTTTTTGACCAATCATCCTAGATGCAATTATTGCACCCATCATCCTGGATAATTCGGTGATCATCCTGGATGATTGGATCATTTCTTTAAAAAACGAGACTATCACACAAGTTTTCTCACCCAAAGCTTTCTAACTTCATACTCACTCCCATTTTCCTGATCATGGTTGGTGGTAAAAGGTCTCATATGCCTTCTAGAAGCTCCATGAGGGCAAACCTGGACCCTCAATTCACTGAGGTGGCTAATCAAGCCACCTATAAGTGGTACAAGATGGTCGAGATCACTATATCCTGAACTGTCAACCCTCACATCCTTTCCTATCCTGTTCTTGATTTATTTGCTCACACTACTCTCACTTTTTTCCTCACTATTACTGTCCCATTCAATTCTATGTTACTATTTGAATTTTTTTCCAGCCTTCACATCAATTCCTCTTTTACTGCTCTTAAAACCAATATGAATAGACATCCTGTCAAAATCATAAATCAGGATTATCAAGAACTCCTGCAACTGTCCACCATAGGAGACAAATTCTACATCCTATGTCAAAATCCCGACTATGACTGGGGACCATCTAACTACTTTCTAAGAAACACTAATGCCTCTTATCATGTTGGAGAGTCTAGCAGCTTATTTAAAGATGCTAGGATAATCCAACATGTCCTTCGCACCTCTGTTCTTCCAAAAGAGGGTGATCGCATTCATATCACTCTACTCCTTTTGATCACCACTTTTTACATTGTGGCCCATCATGAATTTAATGCCTCTGATATGATTTTTTGATATATTGAGCACATGACTAGCATTCGAGATCCAGGACATAAGAGAAAGCCCAGTCCTACCTTAGGACACATCATTACCTATGTCCAAAAAACAAAAAACAACCTCCAAAATCATGCTCCACCAAATTTTCATCATGTCTTTTACTCAAATAACTACTTCCATGTTCTTTATAGTACTCATCTTCACCTAGGGCACGATGAAGCTGAGGGAACTGAGGAGGAGACAGCTCCTACACCAGTTCCTGCACCTACTCTGCTCTGTAGGCACTCATAGCTGGATCAGTTGGAAGAGCAGTTCGATCAGTAGGAGACTCACTTCGAGACATATATTGATGCACATGAGCAATAACATGCTGAGGATGTTACTCACTTTGACTCTTACGTGGCTCACCAGCAGTGCCAGCATGATTAGGACATAGCCTGGTTTGGAGAACAATTTGTCACTTTTTCTAGTATCTTTCATCCACAACCACCACCACCACCTCCTTCAGATGATCAGGGTTCATCCTTCTTTTAGTTTGTTTTCATGATGTTATTTCTTTTTTTCTTGTTGTAATTTGATTCTATTTAGTAGTCCTTGCTTTATTTCTTTTTCTGGTTTCACTCCTTTTTGTGATGTCAAAATGGGGAGTAGTTGTACTGTTTGATCTATTTTCTTTTATATTAAATAGTTGAACTGTGTTTATTTCTTCACACTAATTCCATTAAATTGCTTTGAACTACTTTAATTATTTTTGTGTTTGCCATCATCAAAAAGGGGGAGATTATTATGAATTTGATTTCAAGGAATAGAATTTTGATGATAGCAAACACTTCTGTTTCTCTATAACTGTCTTTCCTAATAACATTTTAAGTCCACAAGATCAAACTTCAAGTTGAACCAGCTCAAGATTGGGTAGATTAGGATTGAGTTAGTTTGTAATATACAAAACTATATCTTTTACCTTTTCTTGAGTTCAATGCAATATTATGGGTCCAAATGCTAAGTAACCTTGCACACACACACACACTTGTGGGAAATTTTCTAACTTTTTTAGAGTTTTCTATTTTTGTTCACATCGTCCGAGACGATCAAAAATTGGCCTGGATGATCAGTTGAAAATAAAAACCCTAATTAGGGCATCCTGGTTAAGGCAGCTGTCATTAAGCACATCATCGAGGATGATATTCATATCATCCAGGACGATAAGCTCAAATCAGAAAGAATTAGCCACCAGATCTACTTAAGTATCTTTTATTTTTCTATCATCCAAGACAATCATGAGATCAGCCTGGAAGATCAGGTTATTTTTTCATCATCCAGACATCCATTCAGGGCGATGTTCAGGATGATATTCAATAACTTATACTAATCGTACAGGATGATATCCAATTGTCTAGAAAGATAAGAACAAAAAACCAGCTGATCTTCCCAAATCTTCTTGGCTGATTGAGCTAAATTTATACTGACCGTATAGGATGATATTTATACCATATTGGAATAAAGTTGGTTTGTTGCAATTAAGAGCTATTCTGAAGTTCTTCTATATAGGACCTCTTATTCTACCAAAGAGATAATCTTTTACTATTGTTCTTACCTAAGAGATCCAAGAGGAGAGGGAGAGCAAGGGAGAGAGAGGGAGGATCTTATGAGGGGGAGTTTGTGAGGGTTTTACAAAGATTGCACCAATCTAGGATCCATCATCGTCATCTCCAGTCATCGTCCCTAGTTCCATGGGGGTTCTAGAGAGGTCTACTTTAGCAACTGATCAAGATTCTCTTCCTACTTCAGGAGGAAGAAAAAGGCGTTAAGGTTCTCTGCTTGCTTTAGAAGAAAGAAAATGGTGTTGGGTTCTCTGCCTTATTGGGGTTGGTGAAAAGGAGGTTTATACAGGCTTCTCCGCCTTGCTATGGGAGTAAAAGGAGAGTCACTGAGTTTATTGCAATACTCGGAGGGCACCTCCGGGGAGTTGACGTAGGTCGAGTTGACCGAACCATTATAAATATCTATGTTCTTTATTACTACTTCCACATTTAATTTGCGCACTTTAATTTCTTTGTGGTGAACTTTGGTATGAGTTTGTGTTACTACACCCCAAGTTAGCAAGCTAAGAATCACACGCATTACCCTCCTTGCAAATATGATGAAACGAGTAATTCAAAAAAATTAGTAGATTTTTAATTTCCTAACTTGATAGAAAAGATCTAGCATGCAACACATATCCTTATCAGCATATAAGAGTTTGAAATCATAATCAGAATTAACCTTAACAAACAAGTTAGTTAAGTTAAGAGAGATAAATAACTTAATACCGTAAATAATAGCCATGGTGATAGTTGTAAAATAATTACCATTATGTAAAAGACCAGCAAAATTCATAATAAGGTTGCCATTACTATCCCCGATAGCTCCACCACATCCCATTGAATAGCCACTACTAGCACCATCCACATTTAACTTTAAAAAGGTATTTTTGCATACCTACCACTCAAAACACTTCTATTTACACATTTCACACCAAAACTTAACTTTGTATTGTTTTACCACCCAAAAGCCCTACCACACATCAAATTCAATACTCCTAACACTTTGTTTGCTCCTTTTAAATAAGCCTCACTGAACAGCTTCATCCTTACTATACTTTGCCACCTTAATGAACTGCTTCGCACCATCACCGAACTTCTTCGCCCTCACTCTATCGGATCTCATTTTTCTTGGCAAGGTATTTTCTTCTCTGTTTAGATTTTCAACATCTCTTTTTCCTCTTCGAGACTTCTGTATTTTTCTCTGCAAAGTATTTCCTCACCGAACTGCTTCTTCCCATCACTGAACTGCTTCACCTCATATTTTTTTTCTTATCTATTCAAAAATAGAGCTTTTAGTTTTCACTCTAGGAAATGTGGATGCATTGTTTTTTTTCTTAGCCGACTGATTCTATAATCAGTTTTATAGTTATCATTTCAGTACTATAAAATGAAGTCATAATCAATTTTAGTTTCCTAGTTTTAATTATTGATGGTGATATTCTCTATTTGTTATTTAGGGTAAACTTATCAAGCCTTCATTCACTATATTGTGTTTTTATATTTAGAGAAGCACAATAGGTGTTTGATGAAATGCCAAGGTGTATAAAATAGAATGAATGGAATGCAAAGGAAATTGTTTTATTTCTTATGAGTTAATTTTCTTTCATTTTTTGAAGGTGTATTTTGTGAAGGAAATTTACATGGCTATCTATATTGAGTTTGAGTTCCTCAGAAACGTCAATCTGAAACTTTAGTAATCAAATATATTGTCATTGCAACTTAGAATGTACAATATTTATGTCTTACCAATCTTGTAGTAAAGGAAAAAAATTCTACATATGCTCCCATAGTAGAATAGAAGGCGATTGCCATTACTTTTGATGGTGTGATGAAGTTAATGAATTTTTGTATGATAGCAACTTCTGAAGTTTAAATGGTGCTTAAAGAATTTCAACACAAATTGCTTCAATTAGAGCTGAGGTGTTACAAATAAAAAACTTGTTGTCCATAGTGATTGTTGTTAATGTTTTTTTAGTGTTCATTGTAAATAAATATCGTTGTTCGTAAATATCAGTTTTAGTCAATGTAACTTTTTTGTCAATCAATGCAACACGAAGTTCAGTATGATTTTGAAAAGATTTATAGATTTGTGCTTTTTTTTGTCCTATATATTCGCATACAAGGCATTAGAGATTATGTAGCAGTTTTCTTCTTATCAGTTCACTCTTATATTGTAGGCCGAAGGATTCTATAGCAGTTGGAATCTGAAATAGAAAAAAAGCAACATGTTTAGAAAAAACCACAATAAATCGCATGGTTCCAATTGTAATCAACATGAGCATACAATTGTGTATATGCTACAAAGCGTATGGTTCCAATTGTTTGGTTCAAATTGTAATAAAAAAACAACAGTTCCGTAATAGTTCAGCAAAAAAACACATGGTTCAGATTGTAAACATCCAAAAAAAACTGTAATCATCCAAAAAAATTAGCAGAATGCTTGTACTAGGCATCAGTTCAGCAAACCCAAAAAATGTAATGATGCCAAAAGCTGAACAAAACCATCAAATCAATCTAGAAAACTAAAGGTGGTTGGCCGGCGTATTCGATTTTGGCCGAGCATTTCTTTTACTAGGCATCAGTTCATCAGAACCAATCTCGTCACCTCCCACATTTAAAGGATTCTTATAACTACTTCTATGATGGCCGCATAAGTTAAAATGAATACACTTATGTCCAAGTTTTCTTTTATTTTCTATCTTTAAGAAATTCTTATTTCATCTTTTCTTGGGCCTACCACATGGATGAAGTGAAGCTGGTGGAGTCACTAGCTCACCATCACTAACTGCATCCCACTGTTCTTTTATAGGTAGTGTTGCGATTGCACCATCATATGCCATTTTGTATCTAATCATTAAAAAATGAAAGTAAATTAATATCACTAGTTAATCAATGCATTCTGTGAATAGAATGAAGGATAACATACCTATATAAGTAGTAGTGATCATCAACATAGGTATGTCATAAACTATGTTGTATCGTTCCAATGAATGCAGCACTATGTATATAGGGTAGACCACTTAATTGCCAGAATCCATAACTACAATCCTTTTTTTATGTCAACCTCGTGCCTTTCATTAAGTCCCTCAACTTTAACTTTGGTTAAAGTCGATTGACGAATTATAAATTTTTCTTTCCTTGTCATTATATCTCTAATGTACTCTTCCGCCTGGGGGACTAGTTGACCTCTCCAAGAGCCACTTTGAATCTTTCTGTGCGAGCATTGTTCCATAAGCTTCACCCTAATCATGTCTATCAAATCAACAATTGGTTTATTTCTTGCTTCTTCAACCCATACATTAAAAGACTCGAACATGTTGTTCATATTATAGTGATTTTTTATGTGCTTTGAGAATGTCGCCTTCGACCACTTGCAAGATAACGCATTCAAGTAAGAGTAAAGTTGTGGACTAATTTTGAAGATCTCCTCAACTTTTTTTATACAAATCATGTAGAACACAAGTGTTTGCTGCTGTCCATAACAAATTTTGAAGCTTGTTGCCATCTTCACATCGAAAAAGTTTTTTAATATTCTTCCATAGGTGTCTTATACACACTATATGTTTGACATTTGGGAAAACAAGCTTTATAGCTTCACTAAGGCGCTTCTCCATGTCGGATATGAAAGCTAATTGTTCATGTTCACAACCAAAACTTATAGCCAAGTTTCTTAAGAACCACTCCCATGATTTCTTGGACACTGATTCAACAACGGCAAAGGCTATTGTGTAGAGACCATTATTAGCATCCAAGCAATTTGACGATAGTAGTACACCAAGATACTTTGATATGAGGTGTCACTCGTCAACCCCAATTAAATATCTACATCCAGTAATGAAACCATCAATGCATACTTTGATGCTAATGAAGAATCGCATGAAAGCATTAGTTTTGCGGTCACACATGTATGTAATGTGAGAACAAGGATTCTTGTTGATAAACTCAGACCAGTATAGGAACCCACATATAGATATCGTTAATAGATCAAAACATTATATCTCTTGCCAACTCCATTGAACGCCAAAGTTTCATATATGGCATGGATAATCTATAACTTATCTTCAAGTTATTTCTAATTTCCTTTAGCGTGATATCAGGATTTTTCTTTACAATTTCTTTGATTTCATGAGCTACCAAAGTTATAGTAGCTTGTTTGTTTCCAACTATACTAACCCCAGGACATAAATGAGTTTATTTTAATTTTCTAACTTCAAAGGATTGACCAGCAGAACACAATGAGGCACATACTCTCCATGGAAAACCTCTGTATGTGCAAGTAATAATTATTCTGGATTTATCACTTGCCTTTATCTTGATATCATAATTCTGTAAAATTGAATTAGACCTAACTACTTGCTTGAAACTTTGGAAATCCTCGAACTACAAACAAATAAAAAGAGTATTTGCATCATTAGTTTAAGTTATAAAGAACTCATCACACAATTATTTACTATAATATCTATATTTTCACCAATCTCTGAGCTAAATTGATGCAATTCAGTGTGAATGTATCGTGATTGGGACATATCGTCTTCGATATATTTCACTACAACTACTACCTCAATTATATTCCTTTCATAAGAATTTTTAAGCATGCCAACTACATCTAAATCACTTGAAACCAATATCTAATTCTTTGGCGATGTTCTAAAGACATTATAGTGTAAGTAGAATTGTTGATCCCTAATCCAATGAGAAAGGGTTTCAACTCGTTCTTTTAGCAAGGTCATAGTGATTTCATCTCTCTGAAGTTTTAAAGTTTTCTGGCTTCCACCCTGTTGACCTCATTTTTGTCTGAGGTCATCAGGACATATCACTACTCTTGATCAAATATCTAGTGGCTGATGATTATCCAATTATCAACCATCTAGTGCTCAATCAATCATTCACTCTAGTCCTTAAATCATCCACATAATCAGTCATCAATCAATCTCATGTTCAACTAAAATTTCAATCAATGAACTACATTCAATCAACATTCAATCATAATCTAATCAACCATAAATTATATTCTATCAATCAAACCTTAATCATCTCAATCCAACAATCAACATATATTCAAGTTTGAATCACCTATTGTAGCCTCACACAGCAACCACCCAGCTTAGTGTAATATCTAGCATAGTACATTGACTACCTTTGACCTCAGTCAAGGTCTGAATCTCTTCACTAGGAGTCTCCTGCACCAAACCCGGCATTTTCAAATACTTTAACCAATGATAAATCAATATGATCTAGTTGAGCTAGCTCAAGCTACCTAATTTGATCATATACAGCATTGACCTTCAATCCATCACTAAATGACCTTTACATGTCATTGGTCCTTTTGTCCTTCGATTCTCTGCCACCCTAACTAGTCCAAGCCACATGGCAGCATCCTAGCAATCAACCAAATGACCTCCAAACTGAATGCAACCACCACCATCAAATTTCAAATGTCAAATCAAATCTGTTGAAACCATTTCCAGACCCTAGACCAACTTGGTTGACCAAGTCAATCATAATTAACTTAATGGCCCATTAAAGGCCCAAATAGGTTCATTTGATCCAAATGACTTATTTGAACCCTGAAAACACCTCTATCAGACTCCAAATACAATTTCAAACCTGTCCAGTCCAGACCCACTCCCTAGATCAACCTGGTTGACCCAATTAACCTAGTTGACCCAATAACCTCATTAAGGCTTTGAATGAGATTTTTCAACCCATTCAGCCTATCAAACTCATACCAAGTTCTCAAACCATTCCTTGCAATGCTTTAAACTTCTCCAAGTGTACCATGAGTCAAGTCATAGTCACTTTGACTAAGTCAACATTTGCAGACTTGGTCAAAATGGCTCAAACTCCCTCTCGTGCCTTCAAAACTCAAAGCTTGATTATCAAACCCATCCAAACTCAACCATTCCAGCACTCATGAAATTCCCATATGCCACCTCACTAGTCAACATTCCTAGTTGACTGGTCAAACAGTCAATGAGTGGTCAAATGACCTTTTAAATGGTTAAATCATTTGGTTCAAGCTACTCCAACCCATTTGAGCTTCCTCCAACTTATCATTCCAGCTCTCAAAACATCCTTCACTGCCATATTGACAGGCCTAGTGGCTTTAGACCAGTCAAACAGTCAAATCAAAGCTTAAGAGGGGTCAAACTTGGTCAAAACCCCTCTTAAATCTAATCTACCCTAATCCAAATCATCCCAGCTATTTAAAGAGATTCCAGAACCTTCCTAAACTCTACCCCAGCCCTTTGGTCAGCATCAAATGGTTTATATCACTCCCATGTTCTTACCAAAGACAAAATTACCTTTCCACATAGATGTCCTTGCATTTGTCCTTTGATTCTCTGATCCTAACAACCCCAGACCAGGTGTTAAACATCTAAGAAGTCCTTGAATTAATCTCAACCATCCCTTTTTTCTCCAGCATTTGGAATAGGGTAGAAGTGATGGATTGGCTTCATTCCAAGCTATCCCTCACTCTAGTGGATACCCAAAGCTTTAATCATTTTCATTTTGCTTCCCTGAGCTCCCAAAAACTCTTCCCAGTCTCTTCCCACTGTTTGGAGCTCACAGGCGACGAGAGGAGCAAGGATCCGAGGTCACTTCCATCTAAATCCCATCAACTCCATGTGAGGCCTCCTCCAAGCTCGGGTTCTTCAAGGAAGTTGAGCTTCGACGATCCCTGAATTTATAGAACCTTAGATCACTCAAATTCATTCATTATAGCAAGGTATTTTCAAAACCCAAGGATCTTAAATAGGTTTCTAAATAGACATCAATCTAGGGATTTTTAAAGCATGAAAACTATCCCCCCATTCTTGATCTAACTTACTGTCATCAAAATCTCAAAGATCAAGCCATTTAATCCTCTACAAACAAAGTTTAAAATAATTTTTAAAATTAGTGTTTTTGGGCCCCTGAGCTTAGTGACGAAATCAGGACCGTCCGTCTTCTTTATTCATTATGGACGGTCACGATTTTGTTTAGATCAACCATGTGCTTTGAGCCCTTGTAACCGTGAGATGGTGAGATCTGGTCCGGTTGCATCTAATCTGTCCATTTCAAATGGCGGGATTATCAGTAGCCGTCTGATCTCTTAAACGAGATCAAGCCACAGGATTCATTTCCCTCTGTTGGATCGAGCCGCGGTTGATCCGATGGATGCCAAACCATGCTGACTCATTTAAGTGAGCACAGTCAGCTGACCGCCGCCTTTTGCATGGCCCAACCGCTCGTCGCCATGTGTAAATCCCATTTTTAAATGTCTATTTTAAAGCAAGAATTTCAAAAAATCATAAAAAATAAAATACAAATCCGAAATTTGCACACAACCACTCGTTTTTCTCGGAATTAAATTTCCTATTTTCTAAAAATAAAATTATAGCCTGGTTTCTACTATTTTAAAAGTTAGATTTTAACCCGTAATTTTTTTAAATTTTATTTTTATATTTTAAATAAATTTCAAATTAAAACACCTTCCTATTTTAAATGGAATAATTCAGTCTTAAATGGCATGATGATAAGATTTAGATGCATCCTATGTGTCCTTATATAGGATCTTTTGGAATTTCATTGAATTCTTATTTGGACTCTCTTTAAAGCAGGTTATGATTTAACCTAAACATTTTAGGAGAGAATTCAATATTAATCAAATGATCTTTCAATTGTTCTATGTGTGCACTTTAAGATATCAATAAGTAATTATATTCAAGTACATGTAATCTTCATTGGGTATTTAGAGGACATTTATTCTAATCAAAATTTCCATTTCTTCTTGATTGTCTTCTAAATCCTCAATGACTTGATTTCATATAAACTCAAATGATGCTATATTGTATCCTTCATACATTATAATATCATTGAGTTAACCCAAGGATATGATTTCTTATTTGATAGATCTTTAAACAAAATCAAAGCAAATTTTAGATATAATCTCCATTAATTCATTGCATTCATTCCTTCTTAGATTTAGTACACTTGTTCATGATTGGTGTGATTGCAATGTGTGTATTTAAAGGGTTAGAAGAACTTGATTGCTATCCTACAACTTAGTGACATTTAGGAACAACAATTAAGGACCTGGTCTTATCTAAACTTAGTCAAAGCTAGGGAGAACTACACACATCCCTTTTGGGAT
>NW_021319562.1:71256-74443 GCF_001605985.2 Dendrobium catenatum
ATAGATTTTTCTGGCGACTCCGCTGGGGACAAACTTCTCTCTCCACTTCAAATGAAGGATAAATTCTTTCTAAAATTATATATAACTTTAATTAAATATTTGGGCTACTAAATTTTCATATAAATTTTGATCTGTCCAGTCTTCCACTGTCTATCTGTGTGATTCGTATAGTCTTGTGATTTGAGTTCTCGCGATTGATTTGTAGTCGATTTTGCTTTTTCGATTCAATTTTTCGCCTCGAGTCTTTGATTTGTATAGTTTTATTTTCTTTTAGTCTACTTACTCGAACCTTATTAGGCATTTGTTTTTCTAGTTTAGAATTTGTGTCAGTATTTATTTGTAATCGTAGTTTTCTTAGCTTTTTCATAAAAGCTAAGCAAATGGGCCAACTGTCAGCACCGGTGCAGGACCTACATCCCACCGAAGTGCTGTCCTTTTCCTTTTTGATTTTTTGAGTACCCTTAGTGAGTCCATAGTCTTTTAGATTTCTCTTTTTTGTAAATTTTGGGTCTTCTCGGTCTGATTTTCTTTTCCTTCTTTGATTTTTTCCGTGGATCGGATCGTTTTATAAATTTTCCCAATTTATTTTGATTTCATTATTTTTGAGTCATATATTGTATTCAACTTGATTGAGTTATATATATAAACAATGTAATTGTTAGAATCCCTTAAATTGAGTCATCCCAGCCTGTATGTCATTTGTATGACATTTGCATGTTTACTTTGAGTCTGCTGCTTACATGATTATGGCCACACGAGTGGCCATCACCCATGGTTACCATAGCTTCTCCTAAAAGCCTGGCAGACGTCCACCCTGAAATGGAGGTTTGGTTCTAGGTCTGGTAGGGGTTATGCCGCCCGTTTGTTGTCTCACATTTGTGTGTTACTTGTATGATTTTTAGTTTTAGATTCCTTTTCTAAATCTTTCCAAAAATTCATTCTGAATTTCTTGAATTTATTGTAGATAATTCTATGTTTTTTTTTGTTGTCGGATTTCAGTGCTATGTCTTTGATTTGTAAAGTGTTATTGAAATGATTTTTTCTATCTTTATTTAAATTGTACATGTGTATAATCCATTAAATCGAGTCAACCAAGCCTGTATGTAATTTGTATGACATTTGCATGTTTACTTTCAATCCACTGTTTGCATGATTATGGCCACACGAGTAGCCATCACCCCTGATTATCAGAGCTTCTCCTAAAAGCCTGGTGGACGTCCACCCGGAAATGGAGGTTTGGTCCTAGGTTTGGTAGGGGTTATGCCTCCCGTTTGTTGTCTTGCATTTGCATGTCATTCGTATGTCATTTGCATACCATAGAGTTTTCTTTTTCATTCATAACGATTTTTGACTCAATGTGTTGAGATCAGGCTTTAGATTATAAATTTATATCCTTTCCCTCTTTCTAATATTATCTATTCAAATTTATTTATATTTATACTTTAAAGTTATTAAGGACAAGGGTCCTTACTTAATGTTTTCTTAATCTAATGCTCGATTCTTTTCAAATCATCAATCGAATATTCATTCCAACTCTTCATCGTGTGATTGTATCCCTCTGGTGTGGGTCCTTAATTGGACCATTTCCTATCAAATCTTCAATCTTTTCATTCCTTATCATAAACTCCAACTACATTCAAGTCAATGCAACCAACAGCAGTCAGGTTCTTTGCATAGACTCAGAATAATCAGTTCCTTAGATGGATCACCTTTGAATTGTAGAAAATGTTTGGAAAACTAATTTTCAACATCAACATCACTGTTGCCTAATCTGCTGAGGGAAGCCAGATTAGATTTGGATCCGGATTTGAAAACATCCAAGTCACATTTGGTGCACCACAACCTGGAGTGGTGGTACCTCCTGCTGAATCCCGAAGATCATGTCCTGTGCAAGTCAACATCGAGGAACGGCCTGTAACTACCCCTGCAGTTCCTAAACCCTCTATTTTCACCAGTTTGCATTATCCCCAATCTACTGCTATGGCAAAGGGAAAAGCCCCAATCATTGCTGAAACTCCCCCAATTAGAAACTTCGAGACTGGGTCATCTTTTGAAATCCAGGAGATGACTAAGTCTCAACACCGCAAAATAATTCATTGTATGAGGCGTAGAGAAAAAAGAGAAAAGTTGTCAAAGGAAGATGCTTTGATTGTTGTTGCAACTGAAGCAGTAAAGAAGATGAGTTCCGAAACGCCTGAAACTTATGTTAATACCTCACAGTTTGTTGACAGTGAATTTCAACCACTATGCAATACTTCCGAGTAAGAGAACGAATTGCTAATGCTGAACTCTCCTCCTACTTCATTTCGTAGAGATCCTAACCTTCCTTCATCATTAGAAAGGAAAAGAAAGTTCAAATCCCTATTCAATGGTTTGGTCCAGGACTGTGCCACTTATTATGGTCAGTCAAAGATAGAATTTCTTAGAAGTTTGAAGGATGTGATCTCCACTGAAATGCATCCACATTCAGGTGGAAGGTGAGGAGAATCTCCTCCTACAAAGAGAAGAAGTCAATTTCAAGAACTGGGTCCAAGCCGACCAGAACTTGTTGTAGATCGCCATGGCAAATCAAAGAAGTTCTCCCACCACGATCACTATCAGAGCTCAAACCGACAGTACAGTCTACAAACTTCTATCAAATTCCTAGGGTATGGCGCATTAGCCCGACAAGGGTATAATCCCATATCTCCTCCTTTTCCACGTCATTTTGGGAACCGTCCACTCATAATTTATGATAACCCCCCTACTCGACATTCGTCAAGATATAACTGATATCATTCTAAGGATAGAAAATCACCCTCTGGTTTTGATAGGAGGAGACTAAAGTCTTCAAATCGGTTAGACTCTTTATCTAACAGAGAAAGGATTTGGCAGCCCAAGATGTTTCCAACTCCAACGGTACTGAAGAATCATAAAAATAACCCAGTGGAACAAACACCAAAGAAGTTGAGGTCTGTTATAGAAATCTCTTCCTCCAGAGAGAATACTCCAATACGTCCATATAATGTGGAAGAGAAGACAATAGAAGAGATGATGGATCATCTAAAAGAAAGTATCTGCTAGATCGACGATGCAGAAGCTGCAGAGAATGAAGAAACAAAAAAAGAGATATCTTATAGAGTTAACATGGTCGATGCTCGGCCATCTCCGTAAAAAGAGAGAATCTGAGTTTACATTTTATTATACA
>NW_021319562.1:77710-82311 GCF_001605985.2 Dendrobium catenatum
TCTTTGTGAAAAGAAAATTTTTAAAATACCAATTCACGCCCTCCCTCTTGGTTTGCTTGAAGCAGTTCTATAGGGCTTAACATCCCTAACGAACTTTCACTATGCATTGATATCTTATTAGATATAAAAGATCAAGCATGAAACTGAAAAGATTAATTTTATTTTCCTTAATTTGATCGTTTGAAATATGTCTTAATTTAAAAAGATAAGGGAGGTTTTATGTAGACTTCTAAGGAAGTTAATGTGGGCCCATAATCATTGGTCGATGGTTCCATCGCAGTTTGACGTTACATTCACTCCTCTACGAGTAGTGAAGTGATACTTCGTAGTAGATTTCATAACAACTCGCCAATATCAATACGAGTGCTTAATAAATGATGAACTACCGGATGAATAAATCAAGAAACTCAAGTTGAATGAGAAGTTCATTTGGGAATTCACTTTTGATGGCATTACTTCAAGTTAGTTAACTACATTAGATGATATTCCCCAGTGCTAGATAACTACCTGATAAATGACGAACTACCGGATACATAACCCCTAAAACTCAAATAAGATGAGAAGTTCATCTGGGAATTCTATATTTTGATGGTAATCCTTCCAATTGATAAGAAGAATCAGATGATGTCTTCCCAGGATAAATCAGAATTGGTATAATACTTGTCATACCTGATCAAGGTTTGATGTATTACTAGTACCATATTTCAATGCCATGTACAAACGAAGAAGCTGAGTACGAGGCTGCGATAATTGGTTTAGATTTGATAATTCTAAATTAGATCGAATATATAACAAAATCATTGGAGAATCATGGCTTTTGATTAATCAGGTAGCTAGAATTTACAAAGTAGTGAAAGATATCCTGATTCCTTATCAAAAATAAGCCATTCATCTTTCGAAATAAATTTCTGAGGTGACGTTATCCAAAATTTCTTGATTCTGGATGTATAAACAGAAAACCCCCATTTGAGGTGAAAATTGTTTTAGCAGTAGATGATGAAGAGGTACATTGGAGAAAACCCTTCATCGAATACTTGTGAGAAAATAAGCTCCCTCAGGAGAAATCAAATTCTTATTAGATCAAAGATATTTATTATCTTATACTCTGATCAATTCCCCTCTATATAGAAGATCATTGGATCAGATTTGGTAGAAGTGTCTAAATGAAATGGAAGAATAGAAGGCTATAGAAGAAGTATATGCTAGATCGTGTGTTATACACTAATATGGGACAAAGATGAATGCTTCCTTTGATAAAAGTCGCAGCTCATCAAGTCCTAACACCCTTTTCAAAGACAATGTTGTGTACATATTCGGTGGTCCTTTCTGGATTATCCTGAATAATGGTCCTTCATTCAGAAGTTCTAGAATATATAATTTCTTTATATATCACAACATCAATTGGAGATACTCGACCTCCTATTACCCTCAGGCAAATGGACTAGTAGAGGCCTCCAATAAATCCTGGTATAGAGTTTAAGAGGACCTTAAACGACAACAAGTGTTAATAGCACAAGATGTTGGTTGAAGCTTTGTGGGTATACATAACCAAATATAGAACTCCAACTTACTCTTTGCTATTTGCTTTAGTCATTACTTTAAAGGTTGTTATCCTTTTGGAAGTACAGCCACTTTCACTCCGAGTCGATGTAAACTACAATCTTATCCCATAATTGAAGTTTAAATTCAAGTTATAAGAGCTTGGAGGTTCGAAAGAGATGCATCTGTAGGCTCAATTAAACCTCAAGTTATATATAAAGATAAAAAGATCCAGGCTTACGACCAACGACAAAGTTAGCAAACTAATCTTCAACAAAATTCAAACATTTTGGTTCTAAAACCGCTCATTCGAGAATCGCTCTCGTCTAGGTATCTGCTTTTTCTGGAAATTGATCTTCCAGTCAAAGTTTAAATTTCACCTTTCCGATAAACGATCTATGGGTCAGGTTCTAAATCTGCTCATTCGAGAATCACTCTCTCGTCTGGGTATCTGCTTTTTCTAGAAATCAATCTTCCAGTCAAAGTTTAAATTTCACCTTTTCGATAATTGATCTATCGGTTAGGTTCTAAATTCGCTCATTCTAGAATCGCTCTCTCGTCTGGGTATCCACTTTTTTTGGAAATTGATCTTCAAGTCAAAGTTTAAATTTCACCTTTCTGATAATCGATCTATCGGTCAGGTCCTGATGCCTGCTTATTCGGGAATAGATCTCCCATTTCAATTTTAGCTTTTTCTGGAAATTGATCTTCCAGTCAAGGTTTAAAATCAACCTTTCCGATAATCGATCTATCAGTTAGGTCCTGATGCCTTCTTATTTGGGAATCGATCTCCCGTTTCGATTTTAGCTTTTTCTGTAAATCGATCTTCCAGTCAAGGATTAAAATCAGCCTTTCCGATAATCGATCTATCGATTAGGTCCTGATGCCTGCTTATTTGGGAATCGATCTCTCGTTTCGATTTTAGCTTTTTCTTGAAATCGATCTTCCAGTCAAGGTTTAAAATTAACCTTATCGATAATCGATCTATCGGTTAGGTCCTGATTCCTGCTTTTTCGGGAATCGATCTCCCGTTTCAATTTTAGCTTTTTCTGGAAATCAATTTTTTAGTCAAGGTTTAAAATCAACCTTTTCGATAATCGATATATCAGTCAGGTTATGATGCTTGCTCATTCGGGAACCGATCTCCCGTTTGAATACCCACCTTTATTTGGGAATCAACCTCCCACTTAAGGTTTAAATTTCATCTCTCTGAGAATCGATCTCTCACTTAGGTCTATTTTTCACTTGATGAAAATTGATCTTTCAATCAAGTCTCCAATTTCACAACATTGTTTATTTACTTTGGTCAACGCCAACACGTATGATTTACTCCATGAGTTCATCATACAAGTTGGGGGTCCATTTGTTGACCTCATTTTTGTCTGAGGTAATCAAGACCTATCACTACTCTTGATCAAATATCTAGTGGCTGATGATTATCCAATTGTCAACCATCTAGTGCTCAATCAACCATTCACTCTAGTCCTTAAATCATCCAAATAATCAGTCATCAATCAATCTCATGTTCAATTAAAATTTTAATCAATGAACTACATTCAATCAACATTCAATCAGAATCTAATCAACCTATCAATCAATTAATCAACCATAAATTCTATTCAATAAATTGAACTTTAATCATCTCAATCCAACATTCAACATATATTCAAGTTTGAATCACTTATTGCAGCCTCACACTGCAACCACCCAGCTTAGTGTACTATCTAGCATAGTACATTGGCTACCTTTGACCTCAGTCAAGGTCTGAATCTCTTCACTAGGAGTCTCCTGCACCAAACCCGGCATTTTCAAATCCTTTAACCAATGATAAATCAATATGATCTAGTTGAGCTAGCTCAATTGATCATATACAGCATTGACCTTCAATCCATCACTAAATGACCTTTACATGTCATTGGTCCTTTTGTCCTTTGATTCTCTGCCACCCTAACTAGTCTAAGCCACATGGAAGCATCCTATCAATCAACCAAATGACCTCCAAATTGAATGCAACCACCCCCAGCAAATTTCTAATGTCAAATCAAATCTGTTGAACCCATTTCCATACCCTGGACCCACTTGGTTGACCAAGTCAACCATAATTGACTTAATGGCCCAGTAAAGGCCCAAATAGGTTCATTTGATCCAAATGACTTATTTGAACCCTGAAAACACCTCTATAAAACTCCAAATACAATTTCAAACCTGTCCAATCCAGACCCACTCCCTAGATCAACTTATTTGACCCAGTCAACCTAGTTGACCCAATAACCTCATTAAGGATTTGAATGAGTTATTTCAACCCATTCAGCCTATCAAACTCGTACCAAGTTCTCAAACCATTCCTATCAATGCTTTGAACTTCTCCAAGTGTACCATGAGTCAAGTCATAGTCACTTTGACCAAGTCAACATTTGCAGACTTGGTCAAAATGGCACAAACTCCCTCTCATGCCTTCAAAACTCAAAGCTTGATTATCAAATCCATCCAAACTCAACTATTCTAGCACTCATGGAATTCCCATATGCCACCTCACCAGTCAACATTCCTAGTTGACTAGTCAAACAGTCAATGAGTAGTCAAATGACCTTTTAAATTATTAAATCATTTGGTTCAAGCTACTCCAACCCATTTGAGCTTCCTCCAACTTATCATTCCAGCTCTCAAAACATCCTTCACTGCTATATCAGCAGGCCTAGTGGCTTTAGACCAGTCAAACAGTCAAATCAAGGCTTAAGAGGTCAAAACCCTTCTTAAATCTAATCTATCCATATCCTAATCCAAATCATCTCAGCTTTTAGAGAGATTCCAGAACCTTCCTAAGCTCTACCCCTGCCCTTTAATCAGCATTAGATGGCTTATATCACTCCCATGTACTTACCAAAGACAAAATTATATTTCCACATAGATGTTCTTGCATTTTTCCTTTGATTATCTGATCCTAACAACCCCAAGCCAGGTGTTAAACATCTAAGAAGTCCCTGAATTAATCCCAACCATCTCTTTTGGCTCCAGCATTTGGAATAGGGTAGAAGGGACGGATTGGCTTCATTCCAAGCAAT
>NW_021319562.1:82411-93089 GCF_001605985.2 Dendrobium catenatum
TTCATATAAATTTTGATCTGTCCAGTCTTCCACTGTCTGTCTGTGTAATTCGTATAGTCTTGTGATTTGAGTTCTCGCGATTGATTTGTATTCGATTTTACCTTTTCGATTCGATTTTTTGCCTCGAGTCTTTGATTTGTATAGTTTTATTTTCTTTTAGTCTACTTACTCGAGCCTTATTAGGCATTTTTTTTTCTAGTCTAGAATTTGTGTCAGAATTTATTTGTAATCGTAGTTTTCTTAGCTTTTTCATAAAAGCTAGGCAGATGGGCCAACTGTCAGCACCGGTGCCTGACCTGCATCCTTCCGAAGTGCTGTCCATTTCCTTTTTGATTTTTTGAGTACCCTTAGTGAGTCCATAGTCTTTTATATTTCTCTTTTTTATAAATTTTGGGTCTTCTCGGTCTGATTTTCTTTTCCTTCTATGATTTTTGCTCGTGGACCGGATCGTTTTATAGATTTTTCTGATTTGTTTTGATTTCATTATTTTTGAGTCATATATTGTATTCAACTTGATTGAGTTCTATATCTAAACAATGTAATTATTATAATCCCTTAAATTGAGTCAGCCCAGCCTGTATGTCATTTGTATGACATTTTCATGTTTACTTTGAGTCCGCTGCTTGCATGATTTTGGTCACGCGAGTGGCCATCACCCATGGTTACCAGAGCTTCTCCAAAAAGCCTGGCGGACGTCTACCCAGAAATGGAGGTTTTCTCCTAGGTCTGGTAGGGGTTATGCAACCCATTTGTTGTCTCACATATGTGTGTTACTTGTATGATTTTTAGTTTTAGAGTCCTTTTCTAAATCTTTCCAAAAATATGTTCTGAATTTATTGAATTTATTGTATATAATTCTATGTTTGCTTTCGTTGTCGGATTTCGGTGCTATGTCTTTGATTTGTAAAGTGTTATTGAATTGATTGTTTTCTATCTTTATTTAATTGTACATGTGTAGAATCCATTAAATCGAGTCAACTAAGCCTGTTGTCATTTGTCTGACATTTGCATGCTTACTTTCAATCCACTGTTTGCATGATTATGGCCACGCGAGTGACCTTCACCCATGTTTACCAGAGCTTCTCCTAAAAGCCTAGCGGACGTCCACCTGGAAACGGAGGTTTGGTCCTAGGTCTGGTAGGGGTTATGCCGCCTGTTTGTCGTCTAACATTTGTGTGTCATTTGTATGTTTAGTAATTTAGATTCCTTTTCAAAATTCTCCAAAAATCATTTTGAATTTATTAAATTCATTTGTATATGACTTTGTGTTTGCATTCGTAGTTGGATTTTGATACTGCGTTCTTTGATTTGTAAATTGATTTGATTTGCTTATCTCTCATTTAAATTTTACATGTGCAGAATCCATTAAAACGAGTCAATCAAGCCTGCATGTCATTTGTATGACATTTTCATGTTTACTTTCAATCCACTGTTTGTATGATTATGGTCACGCGAGTGGCCATCACCCATGGTTACCAGAGCTTCTCCTAAAAGCCTGGCGGACGTCCACCCAGGAACGGAGGTTTGGTCCCAGGTCTGGTAGGGGTTATGCCACCCGTTTGTTGTCTTACATTTGCATGTCATTTGTATGTCATTTGCATACCTTAGAGTTTTATTTTTCATTCGTATCAGTTTTTGACTCAATGTGTTGAGATCAGGCTTTAGATTATAAATTTCTATCCTTTCACTCTTTCTAATCTTATCTATTCATGTTTGTTTATATTTATACTTTAAAGTTCTTAAGGACCAGGGTCCTTACTTAATGTTTTCTTAATCTAATGCTCGATTCTTTTCAAATCATAAATTGAATATTCATTCCAACTCTTCATTGTGTGATTGTATCCCTCTGGTGTGGGTCCTTAATTGGACCATTTCCTATCAAATCTTCAATCTTTTCATTTCTTATCATAAACTCCAACTACATTCAAGTCAATGCAACCAGCAGCAGTCAGGTTCTTTGCATAGACTCAGAAGAATCAGTTCCTTATATGGATCACCCTTGAATTACAGAAAATGTTTGGAAAACTAATTTTCAACATCAACATCACTGCTGCCCAATATGTTGAGGGAAGCCAGATTAGATTTGGGTCCCGATCTGAAAACATCCAAGTCACATTTGGTGAACCACAACCTGGAGTGGTGGTACCTCCTGCTGAATCCCGAAGATCAGGTCCCGTGCAAGTCAACATCTGGGAATGGCCTGTAACTGCCCCTGCAGTTCCTAATCCCTCTGTTTTCACCCGTTTGCATTATCCCTAGTCTACTGCTATGGCTAAGGGAAAAGCCCCAATCATTGCTGAAACTCCGGCAATCAAAAACTTCGAGACTAGGTCGTCTTCTTGAATTTGGGAGATGACTAATTCTCAATGCTGCAATATAATTCGTCGTATGAGGCGTAGAGAAAAAAGAGAAAAGATTTCAAAGGAAGATACTTTGAATGCTGCTGCAACTGAAGCAGTAAAGAAGATGAGTTCCGAAACGTCTGAAACTTATGTTGATACCTCACACTTGGTTGATAGTGAATTTTGACCACTATGCGATACTTTCGAGAAAGAGAACGAATTGCAAATGTTGAACTCTCCTCCTACTTCGTTTCGTCGAGATACTGTCCTTCCTTCATCATTAGAAAGGAAACGAAAGTTCAAACCCCTATTCAATGGTTTGGTCCAGGACTGTGCCACTGATTATGGTCAGTCAAAGACAGAATTTCTTAGAAGTATGAAGGATGTGATCTCCACTAAAATGCATCCACATTCGGGTGGAAGGCGAGGAGAATCTCCTCCAACAAAGAGAAGAAGTCAATTTCAAGAACCGGGTCCAAGCCGACCAGCAGCTGCTGTAGATCGCCATGGCAAATCAAAGAAGTTCTCCCACCACGATCACTATCAGAGCTCAAACCGACAGTACAGTCAAAAAACTTCTATCAAATTCCTAGGGTATGGCGCATTAGCCCGACAAGGGTATAATCCCATATCTCCTCCTTCTCCACAACATTCTGGCAACCGTCCACTAAGAATTTATGATAATCCCCCTGCTCGACATTCATCAAGAGATAACCGATATCACTCTAAGGGTAGAAAATCACCCTCTGGTTTTGATATGAGGAGACTGAAGTCTGTAAATCAATCAGACTCTTTATCTAACAGAGAAAGGATTTGGCAGCCCGAGATGTTTCCAACTCCAGCGGTACTGATGAATCAGAAAATTAACCTAGTGGAACAAACACCAAAGAAGTTGAGGTCACTTATAGAAATCTCATCCTCCAAAGAGAATACTCCATTACTTCCACATAATGTGGAAGAGAAAACAATATAAGGGATGGTCGATCATCTAAAAGAAAGTATCCGCCAGATCGACGAAACAGAAGCTGTAGAGAATGAAGAAACTGATAAAGAGATGTCTGATAGCGTTAACATGGTCGATGCTCGGCCATCTCCGTAAAAAGAGATAATCTGAGTTTACATTTTATTGTAAAGTATCTGATTTACTTCTCCTAAAGACGATGTACTAACTATCTTAGATTTCAAATGAAGGAAATTATGTTTGACTACAGCAAGTGTTCAAAAGAATAAGAAGTTATTGATGACCAATACTAAAAAAAAAAAAAAAAGGAAGACTATGTTCCCTCCCTCCCCCCTCTTACTGGAGGGTTGACGCAGATTTTAAATCTAAACCTATATCAAAAGCAAATTTAGCTTAGAAATAAAATCTTCTCAAAGTTCCTAAAATTTTGTATTTTATAAATATCACCAGCATATGTATAGATCTATTCTAAAATTTTCCTTATCAAGTTATTATTTTTATCAAAGAAATTTGGATTCGCTTTGTAGATAATTCAACTCCTTATGAGAGAACAATATCTTCTTCTCTCATGTTTAGAAGATAATCCTACAACTAAGGTTCATCTTAGGGTTTTAAAAGGAAGCCCTTTACTAAAAAAAGAGAGAATATATATACATATATAGAAAAGATGCGCAATGTCCGCCAATATATAAAAAAGAGACGTGCAATGTACACGTAGATGGAAAAGAAGCATACAAATGTGCCAAATAAAAGATGCGTAAAGCACACCAAATAAAAAAAAGAGATGCATCAAAGTTTGCCAAGCAACGAAAGATACTCAAAGTATACATCAAAAGATAAATTAAGTTAAAGGGCTTCTTTTTCAAAATCCTAAATCTCAGAAAATCTGTTTTCTCCAGATACTTTTCTTGATACTTGATTTTTGATAATTTAGATATCAGATCTATTTCTATGCATTGATATCTTATTAGATATAAAAGATCAAGCAAGAAACTGAAAAGATTAATTTTCTTTTCCTTAATTTGATCGTTTGAAATAAGTTTTAATTTAAAAACATAAGGGAGGTTTCATGTTGACTTCTAAGGAAGTTAATGTGGGTCCATAATCATTGGTCGATGGTTCCATCGCAGTTTGACGTTACACTCACTCCTCTACGAGTAATGAAGTGATACTTTGTAGTAGATTTCATTACAACTCGCCAAGATCAATACGAGTGCCTAATAAATGATGAACTACCGGATGAATGAATCTAGAAACTCAAGTCGAATGAGAAGTTCATCTGGGAATTCTCTTTTGATGGCATTACTTCAAGTTAGTTAACAACATTAGATGATATTCCCCAGTGCTATATAACTACCTGATAAATGAGGAACTACCGGATACATAACCCCTGAAACTTAAATCATATGAGAAGTTCATCCGAGAATTCTATATTTTGATGATAATCCTTCCAATCGATAAGAAGAATCAGATGATGTCTTCCCATGATAAATCAGAATAGGTATAATACTTTTCATACCTGATCAAGGTTTGATGTATTACTCATACCATATTTCAATGCCATGTACAAATGATGAAGCTGAGTACGAGGCTACGATAAATGGTTTAGATTTGATAATTCTAAATTAGATCGAATATATAACAAAATCTTTGGAGATTCGTGGCTTTTGATTAATCAGGTAGCTAGAATTTACAAAGTAGTGAAAAATATCCTGATTCCTTATCAACAATATGCCATTCACCTATCGAAATAAATTTCAGAGGCGGCGCTATCCAGAATTCCCTGATTCTGGATGTATGAACAGAAAACCCCCATTTGTGGTGAAAATTGTTTTAGCAGTAGATGATGAAGCGGTAGATTGAAGAAAACCCTTCATCGAATACTTGTGAGAAAACAAGCTCCCTTAGGAGAAATCAAATTCTTATTAGATCAAAGATATTTATTATCTTATACTCCGATCAATTCCCCTCTATATAGAAGATCATTGGATCAGATTTCGTAGAAGTGTCTAAATGAAACAGAAGAACGAAAGGCTATAGAAGAAGTGTATGCTAGATCGTGTGTTATACACTAATATGGGCCAAAGATGAATTCTTCCTTTGAGAAAAGTCGCAGCTCATCAAGCCCTAACACCCTTTTCAAAGACAATGTTGTGTACCTATTCAGTGGTCCTTTCTGGATTATCCTGAATAATGGTCCTTCATTCAGAAGATCAAGAATATATAATTTCTTTATATATCACAACATCAATTGGAGATACTCGACCTCAAATTACCCTCGGGCAAATTGACTGGTAAAGGCGTCCAGTAAATCCTGGTATAGAGTTTAAGAGGACCTTAAACGTCAACAAGTGTTAATAGCACAAGATGTTGGTTGAAGCTTTGTGGGTATACATAACCACATATAGAACTCCAACTTACTCTATGCTATTTTCTTTAGTCATTGATGTAAAGGTTGTTATCCTTTGGGAAGTACAACCACTTTCACTCCGAGTCGAAATAAACTACAATCTTATCCCAGAATTGAATTTGAAAATTAAGTTAGAAGAGCTTGGAGGTTCAAAAGAGAAGCATCTGTAGGCTCAATTGAACCTTAAGTTATATATAAAGATAAAAAGATCCAGGCTTACGACCAACGACAAAGTCATCAAACTAATCTTCAACAAAATTCAAACAGTTTCATTCAAAATCCTCTCATTCGAGAATCGCTCTCTCGTCTGGGTATTTTTTTTTCTAGAAATCGATCTTCCAGTTAAAGTTTAAATTTCACCTTTCCGATAATCAATTTATCGGTCAGGTTCTAAATCTGCACATTCGAGAATCGCTCTCTCATCTGAGTATCTGCTTTTTCTAGAAATCGATCTTCCAGTAAAAGTTTAAATTTCACCTTTCCTATAATCGATCTATCGGTCAGGTTCTAAATTCGCTCATTCTAGAATTGCTCTCTCGTCTGGGTATCCACTTTTTCTGGAAATTGATCTTCCAGTCAAAGTTTAAATTTCACCTTTCTGAAAATTGATCTATCGGTCAGGTCCTGATGCCTCCTTATTTGGGAATCGATCTCCCATTTCGATTTTAGTTTTTCCTGGAAATCAATCTTCCAGTCAAGATTTAAAATCAACCTTTCCGATAATCGATCTATCGGTTAGGTCCTGATGCCTGCTTATTTGGGAATCGATCTCCCATTTTGATTTTAGCTTTTTCTGGAAATCGGTCTTCCAGTCAAGGTTTAAAATCAAACTTTTTGATAATCGATCTATCGGTTAGGTTCTGATGCCTACTTATTCGGGAATCGATCTCCTATTTCAATTTTATCTTTTTCTGGAAATTGATCTTCTAGTCAAGGTTTAAAATCAACCTTTCCGATAATCGATCTATCGGTTAGGTCCTAATGCCTTCTTTTTCGGGAATCGATGTCCCGTTTCGATTTTAGCTTTTTCTGGAAATCAATCTTCCAGTCAAGGTTTAAAATCAACCTTTCCGATAATCGATTTATCGATCAGGTCGTGATGCTTGCTCATTCAGGAACCGATCTCCCGTTTGAATACCCACTTTTATTTGGGAATCAACCTCCCACTTAAGGTTTAAATTTCAATTCTCTGAGAATCGATCTCTCACTTAGGTCTATTTTTAACTTGATGAAAATCGATCTTTCAATCAAGTCTCCAATTTCAAAACTTTGTTGATTTACTTCGGTCAAAGCCAACACGTATGATTTACTCCATGAGTTCATCATACATGTTGGGGGTCCATCTGCTGACCTCATTTTTGTCTGAGGTCATCAAGACCTATCACTACTCTTGATCAAATATCTAGTGGCTGATGATTATCCGATTGTGAACCATCTAGTGCTCAATCAATCACTCACTCTAGTTCTTAAATCATCCACATAATCAGTCATCAATCAATCTCATGTTCAATTAAAATTTCAATCAATGAACTACATTCAATCAATATTCAATCAGAATCTAATCAACCTATCAATCAATCAATCAACCATAAATTCTATTAAATCAATCGAACCTTAATCATCTCAATCCAACATTTAACATATATTCAAGTTTGAATCACCTATTGCAGCCTCACACTGCAACCACCTAGCTTTGTGTACTATCTAGCATAGTACATTGACTACCTTTAACCTCAATAAAGGTCTGAATCTCTTCACTAGGAGTCTCCTGCACCAAACTTGGCATTTTTAAATCCCTTATCCAATGATAATTAAATTTGATCTAGTTGAGCTAGCTCAAGCTAGCTCAATTGATCATATACACAGTTGACATGCAATCCATCACTAAATGACCTTTACATGTTATTGGTCCTTTTGTCCTAGTTGACCCAATAACCTATTTAAGGCTTTGAATGAGTTATTTCAACCCATTCAGCCTATCAAACTCGTACAAAGTTATCAAACCATTCCTATCAATGCTTTGAACTTCTCCAAGTGTACCATGATTCAAGTCATAGTCACTTTGACCAAGTCAACATTTGCAGACTTGGTCAAAATGGCTCAAACTCCCTCTCATGCCTTCAAAACTCAAAGCTTTATTATCAAACCCATCCAAAATCAACCATTCCAACACTCATGGCATTCCCATATGCCACCTCACCAGTCAACATTCCTAGTTGACTGATCAAACAGTCAATGAGTGGTCAAATGACCTTTTAGATGGTTAAATCATTTGGTACAAGCTACTCCAACCCATTTGAGCTTCCTCCAACTTATCATTCCATCTCTCAAAACATCCTTCACTGCCATATCAACAAGCCTAGTGGCTTTAGACCAGTCAAACAGTCAAATCAAGGCTTAAGAGGGGTCAAACTTGGTCAAAACCACTCTTAAATATAATCTATCCTAATCCAAATCATCCCAGCTATTTAGAGAGATTCCAGAACCTTCCTAAACTCTACCACAGCCCTTTGATCAGCATCAGATGTCTTATATCACTCCCATGTGCTTACCAAAGATAAAATTACCTTTCCACATAGATGTCCTTGCATTTATCCTTTGATTCTCTGATCCTAACAACCCCAGGCCAGGTGTTAAACATCTGAGAAGTCCTTGAATTAATCTCAACCATCCCTTTTGGCTCCATCATTTGGAATAGGGTAGAAGGGACGGATTGGCTTCATTCCAAGCTATCCCTCACTCCAGTGGATACCCAGAGCTTTTATCATTTTGTTTTGCTTCCCTGAGCTCTCAGAAACTCTTCCCAGCCTCTTCCCATTGTTTGCAGCTCACCGGCGATGAGAGGAGTAAGGATCCGAGGTCACTTTCGTCTAAATCTCATCAACTCCGTGTAGAGGCCTCCTTCGAGCTCAGATTCTTCAAGGAAGTTGAGCTTCGATGTTCCCAGAATTCATAGAACCTTAAATCACTCAAATCCATTCATTATAGCAAGGTATTTTCAAAACCTTAGGCTCTTACATAGGTTTCTAAATAGACATCAATCTAGGGATTTTTAAAGCATGAAATTTATCCCCCATTCTTGATCAAACTTTCTGTCTTCAAAATCTCAAAGATCAAGCCATTTAATCCTCTGCAAACAAAGATTAAAACAAGGTTTGAAATTAGGGTTTTCGAGCCCCTGAGCTCAGTGACGAAATTAGGAGCGTCTGCCTTCTTTGTTCATTATGGACGGTTACGATTTTGTTTAGATCAACCATTTGCTTTGAGCCCTTGTAACCGCGAGATGGTGAGATCAGGTCCGATTCCATCTGATCCGTTCGTTTCAAATGGCGGGATTATCTGGAGTCGTTCGATCTCTTAAACGAGATCAAGCCACGGGATTCAATCCCCTCCATTGGATCGAGCCGCGATTGATCCGATGGCTACCAAACCATGCTGACTCATTTAAGTTAGCACAGTCAGCTGACCGCCGCCTTTCGCCTGGCCCAACCGCTCGCCGCCATGTGTAAATCCCATTTTTAAATGTTTATTTTAAATCCAGAACTTCAAAAATCATAAAAAATAAAATACAAAGCCAAAATTTGCACACAACCACTCGTTTTTGTCGGAATTAAATTTTCTACTTTCTAAAAATAAAATTATATCCTGGTTTATAATATTTTAAAATTTTCTTTAATTTTATTTTTATATTTTAATTAAATTTCAAATTAAATCACTTTCCTATTTTAAATTGCATAATTCAGTCTTAAATGGCATGATGAATAAATTTAGATGCATCCTAAGTGTCCTTATATAGGACTTATGGAATTTCATTGAATTATTATTTGGACTCACTTTTAAGCAGGTTATGATTTAACCTAAACATTTTAGGAGAGAATTAAGTATTAATCAAATGATGTTTCAATTGTTCTATGTGTGCACTTTAAGATATTAATAAGTAATTATATTCAAGTACATGTAATCTTCATTCGGTATTTAGAGGATATTTATTCTAATCAAAATTTCCATTTCTTCTTAATTGTCTTCTAAATCCTCAATCACTTGATTTCATTTACACTCAAATGATGCTATATTGTATCATTCATACATTATAATATAATTGAGTTAACCCAAGGATATGATTGCTTATTTGATAGATCTTTAAACAAAATGAAAGCAAGTTTTAGATATAATCTCCATTAATTCATTGCATTCATTCCTTCTTAGATTTAGTACACTTGTTCATGATTGGTGTGATTGCAATGTGTGTATTTAAAGGGTTAGAAGAACTTGATTGCTATCCTACAACTTAGTGACATTTAGGAACAACATATAAGGACCTGGTCTTAGCAAAACTTAGTCAAATCTAGGGAGAACTACACACATCCCTTTTGGGATTAAACATAAACTTAGAAAATTAGTGACATACTCCCTTGATTAAATACACACTGATTTGACATTAATCAATTTCAAAACAACTAGTAGATTAAGGATCACTTCTTTTTGTTTTTTTTAATCTAAATAAATCAAATAAAACTCCTAAAATTCTAAAATCAATTTTAATCAATTCCATCCTTCTAAGATCAAACTTACAATCATTTGAAATCAAAATCAAAACTTAATTCTCATTAAACTTAAATTAAACCTTAATCACCCTTAACCAAGCATTAATTGAATAAATACATTAAAACTTATATAAATTTCAATAAATACTAAAAATATAAAATAAGCTCATTTAAAATCGAATCAAGCTAGAAATGTATTAATCTTAATATTAAATAATTTTTTTTAATAATAATATTCCTTAATAATCTAATAAATAATTAGAAATTCTAAAAAATTTTGAATATTACAATAAAATTCATCTATAATTTAAATTAAAATTCTAATTCATCTAAACTAAATTAATTTGATAATTTGATTGATTAAATTTTATTTTTGATCAATTAAATTTGAGAATTTATTTAATTTAAATGAATTAAGGTA
>NW_021319562.1:100114-108924 GCF_001605985.2 Dendrobium catenatum
TTTTTAAATATTTATGGCACACTTTGTGCATCTTTTTGTATTTGAGCTAATTTTGTGCCTCTTTTCAATTTGTGAACAATTACGCATTCTTTCGATTTTTATACATTTGCACATTTATCTAAGTTTTTAATTGATCTTTCTAAAATTAATAATCTAAAAACTCAAACTTCTCTAAGTACAAAAATAATTATATTGAAAAGAGAAATAAAAAATAATAATATTTCTAAATTGTAATAATAGTATTAAAATTATATATACCTAAAAAAAACATGAGATTGATAGCCTTAACTCGATCAAGTTATAAATTAACTTAAATTTTTGAAAAAAATTAAATTTTATAATGAAATTAATTTTTGTAATGTAGTTCATGTTATAACACTTTTTAGATCAATTAAGTTAGGATTAACATATAAGCAAACTTATATTTCATACAATGAACAAAAGCAACTGATTAAAATAAGACATATTTTATTGATATCAATTTAAATAAGAAATATATTGAAGCACATTTGATATCAATACATAAAAGCAAAAGTAACATAACATCAACAATAATGACTAGAATAAAGAACAAGCATAGAAAACACTAAATAATCATAAGTACATAAACTATATAAATCATCACATCACATCTCAAAAGACTAATAAATACAGCACACAAGAAGTACATCTAAAAATTTGAGGGGGCCTCGTCTGAAGGAGGAGGCTGGTTGAAGACTAAAAAATAGCTATTCATCGTAGCTACATTAATGTTCAAAGATTTGAACTATCCTCGAATCAACCCCATGTCTTGTTGGTACTAAGCATCCTGCCGGTGTAGATGAGCCTGCATTTGATCAAAGCACTAATCAAAATGACTCTCTAGTCAGTCAAAGCTTTAAGTATCAAAGAGCTAATCAAACCATCTCCTAAAAATCTGGTCCATGAGCAGGTATAGGTGCAGGTGCTAGAGCTCTCCCTTCTTCCTAAAATTCTTTACTTGCATTGACATCTTTCCCAAAAAGTGTTCAAAATGAAGTATCAATAAAGTAGATTAGCAATTCAGGTTACGGGTTAGGATGAACAAGATTTTTCTTCTTCTCTAAAATATAGGTCACTAGGTATCCTAAAGCAATGTTCTTCTTCCTCTTATGAGAGACATGCCTAATTTAAAAAAGTTTATGAATATAATCAATGATAAGTTTGGCTTCATCTATAGGTTATCCAATCATGATAAGATAGGTAACATTGGACAGAAGAGGAGTAATATTTATACAATCACCAGCTTTAGAAATTATGGAAGTTCTAAGGACAAGCTGAACGATCCTTACATTTTGGTTTATGGTATAAACCCTAGGAAAATGACCTACTTGTTCAATCTCTCTAAGAATTTTATTTATTTTAGTCCAATCAAAATCAAATTTTAAAGTCATTGTATGAGCTCTAACTCCTAGAGTTCTTAAATATAAAATGGTTCACAAATATTCCTTAAATATTTCTGCCCTCTTCTTCAGTACAAGGGATCTTATCCTACTTTTATCAAAACTAAAGGACATGTTTGCCAGAAAATAGTGAAAGGTTTCTTTGTTATAGGCATGAATTAAGGTCAGGATAAAAGCAAATTGAGTGGTAAAAAAAAGGGTCATGACTTGAAAATGAATGTCCTCTTAAAGTAGGATTCTATAAGGAGTAGTTTATGCAGAGACAAACCTAAGAAAAGAATCCTTATTTCCTCTAGATAAAAAGTTATTACCTCCACACCTGGAAGACGATCCCTTAGTGAGTCTACCCCAATTGCTAGAACTGACCATTGCTAAGTTAAGAAAGATTGGAAGAGGCTATTAAAGTGAATGAAAATGAATTCTAAATCCCTCTTATCTAAGGAAAAAATAATCTTTTATACGTACAAAAATGGGTTTGTACTGTATAATTGATGGTTCGTACATGATGAAATGAATTTCGTATATATGAATGAATACGTCCAAAATGAATTGACTTTTCGTACTCACGCAAGTTATAAGACATCCTTTCATACAGACTTTTTAACTAGATGATTGTACAAACGAATAGGAGTTCGTCAAGGATGATCGATTATTTAAGATCATTTAAATGACAGTTAGGTTCGCCCCCACAATGAATGACATGTGGTTTTGTATGAACTATAAGTTCGTACGTACGATCGTTTATAATAACTAATTCTATCTGTATAATCATCTACATGCGTATTGATGAAGTAATACAAATCGTCCAGGGCGATATAAATATCATATTATATAATATGTATTAGAAAAATAAAACTTTACATAATCAGTTCAAAATAATGATCGACATGCTACAAAATTCGTATAGGACAAAAATAATTTCATACAATACAAATAGAATAATTAGAAATATTCACACAATCGATCAAAAATAGGAGATCCAATTTCTGAATATATTTCAAAATCACACAAAACATAAAAACAAAAAAAGAAAAATATTAATACAAACAAGCACATTAAATATAAAAATAGAAAACACACAAAGACATATATCAAGTTTGAAGAAAATTTTAGTTAAGCCTTAAGATTAATAACACCAAGCCTTGTTCTTATTGTGCTAAACGTATCAAAGGTTAGTGGTTTTATAAAAATATATGCAAGTTAATTTTCACTTGATATTTATGAGAACTTTAATACTTTTTATAATTTGGAGCACTGCCATTAGGCCCTCGTTGTCATCAAGTTTTCACTGGTTGACTGCTAAAATCCTCTGACAGTATTACGATGCTCTAAATATAATTTATTAACTCCGTTCATTTGACCTATGTCACCCACCTACTACAATAATCATACCACCATCATTAAACTACAGTCCTTGAACTACCATTACCCAATTATAATTCTATAACAATCATTGCCTTACTATGATTCTTCAACATCTATCGTATAATTATGATCTTTTGGCTAATGGCACCTAGCTATAATCGTCAAAATTATAGTCATCTGACTATCATTGCACGATTATGATCCTCTAGCTATAGTTATCAAATTATAATACACCAACCACCATTACTCAACTATGATCCTCTAATTATCTTAGTCTGATTATGTTCCCTTATCTATAATCAGGCACTTATAATCGCCCGACCTCTAGCGCTCAACTACATCCCCTAGCTTCCATCACCAAATTATGGTCTCCCATTCTTCATTGTATGAATAAGATCTAATGTCCACCGTCAAGCATCTTCTATTATCCATCCTTTAAATCCTGAATGAAATCCTACATCATCTACCCCCATCTACAGTCAACTGACCACTATTGCATCTACAGTTGCTTGACCACTATTGCTTAAATACATTTTTCTATTAAATGGTCTTCTGAAAGTGATTATAGGTTTACACTAACACTTGCTAACTAGAGCACCTGCAATCACTAAACATTTAAAGTTCATTAGGAATGTAAAGCCCTTATGAACTAGTCCCAAGGCTAACCAAGAGAGAGGTGAATTGGTATTTAAAAACCTTTCACAATTAAAAAACACAAACCAAGATTCACCACAAAGAAAAGCAAAGTGCAGAAATTAAATGTGAAAATAATAAAGGAAAAAACACACCAGATTTATAGTGGTTTGGTCAGACCTTAACCTATGTCCACTCTTCAGATGCAACCTCCGAGTATTGCACTAAACTTAGTGTCTCTCCTTTAGCACCCACAGCTAGGCGTAGAAGCCCTTACAAAATCACTTCCACCATCCTCGGTGCGACAGAGTTGCTGGATATTTTGACACCAAAGAGATCTTCTTCTTTCCAGAACTTTCCTCAAGACAAGCCTTGAATCCGATGGTACTAAGGTGCAATCTTGCTGGAGTAACTGTGGGAATCCCCCTCCACACTCCCTTGAAACCCCCTCTGAGGATCTTCTCACTCTCTCAAACTCCACCCTTTCATCTCTCCCTTTTAAGCTCTCTCTTCAAGTTTCCTCCAAAAGAATGAAGCTACAATGGCTGTAAAAGACACTTATTAAGTGTCTTGTCAAAGCTTAAATAAAAGAGCTCCAAATGAGCTCATTAATTGTAACTTGCTAACTTTATCTTCCAAGCTGATTTGTATATCGTCCTGGCTGATAAGTGTAAATTAAGCCCAATCAGCTAGAATGATTTGGGACGATTAGAAGAAATTTGTTTAAATTATTCAGGACGATAATATATTGTCCTGGCCGATCCGTATAAATTGTGAAATATCGTTTTGAATATCGCCTTGAATAAGAGCTATTTGATGTCCAATCATCCAATGGATGGCCCGGCCGATCCTGCGATCGTCTAGGATGATGTGTTCGTTTAATCAAATCTTAATTACTTTCCTTAAATACCATATTATTTTAGGAAAAATTATGCTGGATCGACTAGGCTGATGCCCAGGACGATGCCCGGGATGATGTCTAAAAATAATAAATACCTAAATAGATCTTACAGCTGATTCTTTCTAATTTGAGCCTATCATCCTAGCTGATACAAAATCGTCCAAGACGATGTGCTTAATAATGGCTACCTTAACAAGGATGCCCTAATTAGGGTTTCAATTTTTGAACCAATCGTCTAGGCTGATATAAATATCATTCCGTATGATGTTACCAAAAATAATAAACTCTAGAAAATAGTCAAAAATTCTCCCAAGGTGTGTGTGTGCAAGGTTACTTTGCATTAGGAACTATATTATTTACAATAGACTTAAGAAAGAGAAAAAATACAAACTAACTCAGACTTAATCTATCCAACCTTAAGTTGCACCCGATCTTATGGACTTAAAAAGTTAGTAGGAAATGAAGTCGTAGAAAATTATGAATGTTTGTTATCATTAAAATTTTAATCCATGAAAATAGATTCGCAACAATCTCCCACTTTTTGATGATGACAGACATTACTGATTGAATTTGCAAATATGAAAACATTTTCTCCTATTACCCCCTTACTAAAATAAAACTTTAAAAAATAAGGGAAATCAAATTTTTTGTTATTCTTAATTTAAAAAAAAATTAAAAAAAAAGATACAAATACAACAGAATATTCTCCCTCTTTGATATTATCAAAAAGAAAAGGGGCACAAAAAAGTCTTTAAGAAAATAATAAAGTTACCTCTTGATTTTATTTAAAAATTAAGCAAGGAATGGATTGACAAAGCATAATCCAAAAAATATAAGAAATTCAGAAATTATTAATCTAAGCTCAAGTTCTTTTAAAGGCTCAAAAATGTTTTAATCCAATATCTAAATTAAGGAATAAATTAGAAAAACAAACACTAATTTTTTAAAACTCCTTTCATAAAATATATATAATATAAGATTAATGCAATAATTGGTGAATCAGAAATCATGATTTTCAAGCTCAAGTACCGAAAATATTAAGGGTTTTCTTAAGCTTTATGTAAACATAAAAAAAGTAAGTATACTCTTTGTGGGCTCACTTTTTGCCTCTTGTCAATCTTTTAGTACACTTTACGCAGCTTTTACTTTTTGATATACTTTGTGTATCTTTCTCAATTTGGCGTCATTGTGCATCTTTTGATTTGGCATCATTAGCAACTTTATTTTTATTTGACATCATTGGTCTTTTTTTTAATATGCTACCTTTTTAAAATTTTAAAAAACAAAAGTAAATACATTCTATTGACACAACGAATTACTTGATTAAGTAAATTATGAGGTAGATTCAGCAACATGCAAAAGATTCCTATACGATAGATAAAATGTAGGGAAATGAAAAAGTTCAGTTTCAAAATCTAACTTAAAATATGATGAAGATTTTAAATCAAAAGTAGAATAACTTCTTTTAGAAAATAAAGATTGAGAGTCGAAATCATGAGTTTCCTTCCTTTGGCTATTTATAGAAAAGTCAAACACAACTTATATAAGAATTCAAGAAAAATAGGAGGTAGATTTTTCTTTTTTAAATTTTTAACTTTTTTTTTAAATATAGAAAACACTACATAAAAAGAAAAAATAAAAAAAAATTAAAAAATTTTAACGAAAAAGAAAAGAAATAAAGAAGAGTGAAGAAGAATAAATAAAAAAAATAGAAAATACACAAAAATGATCAAAACACAAAAAAAATAAAGCACACGAATAATGGCCTACACATCATGTTGCTCCTTGTCTGATGATTCATAAGATAGGTCTGCCTATGAGATTTTTTGCTTTTCATTATTTGTCATTTTCATAATTTGCTTATCTTTATCATTTTCTTTTGTAGGAAGAGTTCTCAAATTTGGGCACTGATTTTTCATATGTCCAGACTTCCTACATCTAAAGCAAACAACGTTAGAAAAAATCTTAACATTCTTACCATTTTTACCTTTATTCCTCTTTTGTTGTGTTTATACTTTGGTGAGTTTTTTAATTTGTTTGATAAGTCATCTCTTTCGTCACCAATTAAGCTACTTTTCTCCATATTTTTATCGTTTAGCACTATCATATCTCCTGCATCTAAAAGTCTTTGGCCTAAACTTTGCTCGTAGGTAATGAGTGAGCCAATCAAATTATCATTAGAATATTCATTCAAATTTTTTGATACACAAATAGCAGCAACTTTAGCATCAAACTTATCAAGTAAATAATGTAAAATTTTATTAACTATTTCAAAGTTTTAAAACTCTTTACCTAAAGCTTGCAATGATGTCATAATTTGAAAAAATCTCGTATACATGTTAAAGATTGTCTTATAAAGTTTCATGTAAAATAGTTCAAAATCAAGCATTAAAATATTCAACTTGGATTGCTTGATTTCACTAGTGCCTTCGTATATGGTGTGTAATTTATCCCAAATTTTCTTACCAGTAATGCACATGGAAACAAACATAAAGTCTTCAGAATTTAAAGCATAAAATAATTAGTTTAATAATTTTACATTCAATTGAGCATTGATTTGTTCTTCCTTACTCCATTGATTAAAAGGAATATCAGTTTTAATTCCATCTAAAATATGAGACGTTATAGAATAACCAGTTAAAATCATTTGTCATATTCAAAAATTAATTGATTGCAAGAAAGTATACATGAAAATTTTCTAAAAATCAAAAGTAATATTTTCAAATAAAGGTGGTTGGGTGATTGAATAATCTTTTGCAATATTAAGATTACAAAAATTATGAATAAAAAATTCAAAAGTTTTTCAAAAACTCATTTTTATGAATCCCGCTCTAATACCACTTCAAAGTTTGTTAGGGATGTTAAGCCCTTATGAACTAGTTTTAAGGCTAACCAAGAGAAAGATAAATTGGTATTTTAAAAATCTTTCACAATAAAAAACCACAAACCAAGATTCACCACAAAAAACAAAAACCAAAGTGTAAAATTAAATACGAAAATAATAAAGGAAAGAACATACCAGATTTATAGCGGCTCGGACAAACCTTGACCTATGTCCACTCCCAGAGGCACCATCCGAGTATTGCACTAAACTCAATGTCTCTCCTTTAGCCCCCACAGTTAGGCGAAGAAGCCCTTATAAAATCATTTCCACCTTTCTCGATGCGGCGGAGTAGCCGGGTCCTTTAACACCAAAGAGATCTTATTCTTTTCAGAATTTCCCTCAAGATAAGCCATGAATCTGATAATATTAAGGTGCAAGCTCGCCGGAGAAATCGTTTAGAATCCCCCTCCACACTCCCTTGAAACCCCCTCCAAAGATGTTCTCCCTCTCTCAAGCTCCACCCTTTTCTCTCTCCCTTTCAAGCTCTCTCTTCAAGTTCCCTCCAAAAGAACGAAGCTACAATGGCTACCAAAGACACGTACTAAGTTCCTTGTAAAAGCTTAAATAGAAGAGCTCAAAATGAACTCATTAATTATAACTTGTTAAGTTTATCATCCAGGCCGATATATATATCATCTTGGCCGATCATTTTAAATAAAGCCCAATCAGCCAGGATGATTTGGTACGATCATAAGAAATTTATTCATATCGTCCAGGATGATAATATATCATCCTGGCCGATCAGTACAAATTTTTAAATATCGTCTTGAACATCGTCCTGAATAAGAGTTCTCCTATGTCCAATCATCCAGTGGATCATCCCGGCCAATCCTGCAATCGTCTAGGATAATGTGATTGTGTAATCAAATCTTAATTGCTTTCCTTAAATACCAGATTAATTTTGTAAAAATTGTGCTGGATTGGCTAGGCCGATGCCCGGGACGATGTACAAAAATAAGAAATACCTTGATAGATCTGGCGGTTGATTCTTTCTGATTTGAGCCTATCATCCTAGCTGATACAAAATTGTTCAGGTTGATGTGCTTAATGACAGCTGCCATAACAAGAATGTCTTAATTAGGGTTTCTATTTTTGAACTGATTGTCAAGGCCGATACAAATATCGTCCCAGATGATGTTACCAAAAACAGTAAACTCTAGGAAATAGTCAAAAAAATTTCCAAGGTGTGCGTGTGTACAATGTTACTTAGCATCAGGAACCACATTATTTACAATAGACTCAAAAAAGGGAAAAACTACAAGCTGACTCAGACTTAATCTATCCAATTTTAAGCTACACTCGATCTTGTGGACCTGAAAAGTTAGTTGGCAAAGCAGTCGTAGAAAATCATGAATATTTGCTATCATCAAATTCTAATCCATAACAATATATTGGCAACAAAAATGCCAACATATACCTTCATTTATGTGATTAATGCAAACCATCAATACTTACTTTGTCCATGTATCAGCATTAGAATTTATGTTAGACTTCTTACTCTCTAGTCGACTGTTATGAAAAGAATACGACCAAAACATTAATCAGAAATTCTCTTAAAGATTGATCTCATGCCAAAGGGTTCTTCTAAATTCTAACACTTAATATG
>NW_021319562.1:113484-116531 GCF_001605985.2 Dendrobium catenatum
GTTATATTTTAATTTAAATGTTTTGAATCTTTATTTTTCTCTAATGGACATTAATCTTATTATTGCAATTATAATTCAATCTCTTTCAAGATCAATTATCAAAGGTTTCTCATATGAATTCTTTCATTTCTTTTGTTTTTTTTCTTCCTTCTTTTTTTTTTTTATTTTCAAAAAGAGAGAGAAATATTATTTGTTTGATTTTTTACATTTTTAGTGTTTGTTAGTATTATTTTAGTTATTCTATTTAAAGTGTTTTTTTGAATTTATGAAAAATTTTAAAAATTTATTTTGTTTTTAAAATAAATTTTCTTATATTCACATTCTTATTCATCTAGGGTGAGTTAAGAAGAAATTTAGGGTATTCAATTTTATTCAAATAATAATTATTTTACCATCATAAAAAAGGGAGAGATTGTTGAGATAGTTGCTACTTAGTTCTCACCTGTTTCATATTATTGTAACTTATTTATTTTTGGTGATTTCAAATATTATTGCTTTGATTATTATTTCTCTTAACATATTTTGTAAGAATTATTTTTCTATTATGTATACTAATTTTTAGGGAAATTATACTCTGGGTTGATGAAGACTTCAAATCAAGATCAATTTTGAGTTTATTGTAATTGAATTCTGTATTTTTTATTTTATTAAGTCTGAGAGAGTGTGATTGTAATTAAGTAAATGAGCACATACACACCGAGAGAGAGTTTAAAATTCAAAATTTTTAAACTGATATTATGGTATGATATTCATTCATACGGGACGATCTGGTCAGTTATTTTCCCTAACGAGCAGTCGAATAAAATTTTTTCTATGGATCATACTATATGAACCCAGTTCATACATGCTTTCATGAGTATGAACTTCTCTGGTCTATTTTTGCTCAAAAATATTTTTTCTAAGTATGGATCACACGGGACAATCCCAATTCATACGAACTTCTCGGGTTCTAGGTTATGAAAAATAAATTTTCTAAGTATGGATCATACTGTATGAATACAGTTCGTACATACCTTCTAGAGTATGAAATGGATGGGTTCATTAAGGCATAAAATGATTTTTTTCTAAGCATGAATCATACTGTATGAACCAAGTTTATACATGCCTTTTAGAGTATGAAATTGTGAGGTCCCATTTCATCAATATATTTCATACAGAAGAATTTTAAAAAAATTTCTAACTATTCGTCCCAGATGAACTTAGTTCATATCGGACGATGATCGGGTATGAAATGATTTCATACTGATTCATAACAGGTTCGTACGTAATAGTTTTTGAACTATTTGTATATATAAAATATGATCATAATGTATGATCGTGTACATTGAAAATTGAAAATTTTAGTTTTCTAGATGGTTTTTATGTGTTTGGTAAAAAATCCACTAAAACTGATGTGAAAAAGTCTTTTCTTTGTGATTTTTCGAGGGTAATTGAAGGAGAGTGTGTGAGAGAGTATTTGAGCGAGATTTTTTACAAGTGGAGTGTAAAGGGCTTATAAAGTTACTCAAAGGTTAGGATCTCTTTGTAAATATGGTTATCACTCTTCCACTTATCTTTCTAGATTACTCATGAGAAGATCTGATTCTCTACCAACACTTCAAGAATGTGAATAGCCGATAGTTCTTTGCCAATACTTAGAGGGTGTGAAAGGATGACAGTTCTCTGCCGACACTTGGAGAGTGTGAAAGGATGACGGTTCTCTGCTGACACTTGGAGAGTGTGAAAGGATGACAATTCTCTATCGCACCGGAGATTGGAGGAAGAGAGTTTTTATAAAGACTTCTCTGCCTTGTTGTGGGGGCAAAAGGAGAGTTATTTTTGGTAATAGTACAATACCTGAAGAAGGAGTCTTCAGGGAGCGGATATAGGTCATGTTTGACCGAACCACTATAAATCTTTTGTGTCATTTAAATTTTCGTTGCTTATTTACTTTTGTGGTTGAAAAGTTTTATTTTAGAACTTTAATTAACTTGCTTCGTAAATGAATGATTTCAAATTTTGAATTCAAGAGATTTTTTAAAATATCCAATTCACCTCCTTTTGCTTAGCCATGGGACATTAGCTTAGGTTTAATAACCTAATCAAGATTTAACAATTTATCAAAAGATGGTGGTTTTCACTTAAAGATTGCTCAGCATACTTTTAGATCTAGAAGAAATATTAATAATATTTTCTCTTTTATTTGGCATGAGAGCATTCCTACTATTGTGGCCATTTTTGTTTGGAGAATTTTACATAAATTTTTTCCCGTAGATGATAATCTCACCAAAAAAGGTTTTATATTTCCTTCCAAGTGTCGATGTTGTTACCATATGAAGAATATGCAACATGTTTTTATTTTTAGCCCTGTTACTATTAAAACTTGGGTTTATTTTGATGATTTGTTTCAGTTAAACTGCTTTAATGCTCATTTATCTCTTAAATATATGCTTCAAGCTTGGTTTATGAATTTAAAGGGCACATCTATAATGTTATTCCTTCTCTCATATTTTGGTTATCATGGTTGGAGGAATAATTCTCTTTTTTAATGATGTGCGGATGAATCATCATAATGTTATTCAGAAGGTGGAGGATAAGGTTTTATCTCTTGTGACTGTTAAACTGCTTTTTTTAAAGAATTTTGAAAACTATTATTTTGTTGGGATAACACTAGGCCTTAATTTGGAGGGGGATCCTACTACTTAAAGGCCAATATTATTTATTGGACCAAACCCCCTAGTAATTTTATTTAGGGATTTTAACATACATAACACTTAAAACATTTCAAATTACATATTTAACACTCAAAGTGTTATATTTACTAATACACCAGTCAAATAACATTTTTAAAATTTCAAATACCACTCCGTTAACATTGCGTTAAAACCCCAACTTCTGATCTCGATCCCATTCATGTTCCTGAGCGTTCTACTTCCATGTGTTCCTATTCTCTGATGACCGATCATCACTATTCTTTGGTGGAGAAGGTAATCTTACATGTTCCGACGACAGAACATCACCTCTTCTGAGTTAGGCCATCGCATCACCTTCCTGTTCGTGTTCTGCCA
>NW_021319563.1:0-4156 GCF_001605985.2 Dendrobium catenatum
CTGGGTTCTCCCAGACCCTCTCCTTCTGGCTCGGCCTTTGCTCCCTCGGCCTGGCAGAAGGTGCCCAATGTGGCCTTCACCCCCTACCACCCCGCTCATTTTTAGCTACCGATGGCCTTACGATAGAGCCTGAGGGCCTCTCTGTCCAGCGGAATGTGTCTCGTTTGGAGATGGCTATTGTAGCCAAGCTCCTGGGCCGCCACCTCCCTCTTTCAGTCCTAACCGCTGAGCTTAACCGACTGGTCCCCCTTTGGCGAATTCGAGCTCATCTCTACTGGCCCCAATGCTTTCCACTATCTTTTTCAGTCTTTGTAGGCGAGGGACGCGGTGTTAGCTGGCGGGCCGTGGATCATTGCCGGGAACCTCCTTGGTATGGACAAGTGGTCCTCCACGGGATGCTTCCCCTTTGGTTAATCAATGACTCACATCCTCTTTTGGAATTGTAGGGGGGGCTCGTAAGAAGAACACGAGCCAATTCCTACGACACCTCATTGCTGCTAATGAGGTTCTTTTTGTTGGTCTTATTGAGACCAAAGTGGAAAATCTTGACCGTGCGGAGGTTGATAAGCTTGCGGGACGTGGGTGGGATTTTTACCACCAACCTACGGTGAGTAAGTCGGGTGATTTACTGGCCTTATGGAGGAGTGATATTCTGAACTTTGACGTGTCTTTGGCATCGGAGCAATGCTTGACTGGGTGGGTTACCCTTCCCAACTTGCAACAATGGCGGCTGGCGCTGGTTTATGCTAATAAGGACCATATTATCCGTAGGCAATTGTGGACTGCAATTGAAGCTAGCTTTCCCGGAAATGGTCCTATGTTTGTGGGAGGCGATTTCAATTACTGCCTTAATCAGGAGGAGAAGAAAGGTGGAAAGCGATTCCGGATGTCTGCTGGCGCACATGAGATGCGTGCATTTATGGTCGAGAATGGCTTGCATGACCTTGGCTTCGTGGGGCCCAAATTCACATGGTCAAATAATAAAGAGGGTATGAGTCGCATTTGGGTTCGGTTAGATCGCTTCCTTATGAATACTAAGGGGCTGAGTGCTGCCCCCTTTGCCACGGTGTGACACTTGAATCGCCTTGCGTCGGACCACTGTCGGCTTCTGCTGAATTTGGAATGTCGGGGTGCGGCCCCTAATTTCAGGTGGCTCCGCTTCGAGGACATTTGGATGAGCTACCCTGCTTCCTGGAGGGTGGCTGCCAAGGCTTGGGGGAGGATTGATTTTGGGCATGCGCCGGAGGTTGTCAACCGCAAATGTGGTAGAACGTTGAAAGCGCTTCTTTATTGGAGTAGGAACCGTATCCGGGATTTAGGGGAGCAAAAATGTGCGCTGGATAAACGCATTGTTGAGTTACAAATCATTGACTGCTAGGACAATGGCTTGAATGCCGAGCAAGAGGCGGAGCTTCGGCAAAGGGTGGGCGAATTCAATGCTTTGCTCAGTCGGATGGAAACTTGGTGGGGCCAACGGGCGAAGGTTCGCTGGATTGAGGAGGGTGATGCTAATTCCCACTTCTTCCATGCGGTGGCTACGGCTCGGCATCGATCCAATAGGGTGATGGAACTAAAGAAAGATAACGGGGAGGTGATTACCGACCCCAGCTCTATCCAGGAGGAATTTTGGCACTTCTTCTCTGCCAAGTGGAAGCAGCGAATTATAAGCACGGATAGATGGCCAGAATTCCCCTTGAGCGAGAAAATCCTGGTGGAGGTTGCGCGCTCGCTCGAGGTTGATGTTTCGGAAGCCGAAATTCAAAAAGCAATTTTCAGTATGGGGAACAATCGTGCCCCTGGCATGGACAGTATCACCTCCTCTTTTCTTAAATTTTATTGGCTAATCATCAAAAATGATGTTTGTAGTGCTATCAAAGATTTTTTCAACTCGGGAGCCATGTATCCGAGCTGGAAGGAAACGATAGTTATTTTGATCCCCAAGGTGGAGCACGCTTCTGCCCCCTCTCAATTCCGCTCGATAAGTCTCTATCAGTCGCTCTACAAGGTGGTGGCTAAGGTACTGGTCAATCATCTTAAGACGTTTCTGATAAGATTGGTCGGGGAGGAAGGAGCATTTTTGCCTGGAAGATCCATTGCAAATCATGGCCTCCTTGCTCAGGAGATGATGTGCAAATTCCAACATTCTACCGTGCAGTCAGGGTTGATGGCGCTGAAGGTTGACATGGAATAAAGCCTATGATTGCATGGCTTGGGACACTCTCCATCGTACCTTAGAGACAATAGGATTCAACCCTCGATTCATCAGGTGGGTGATGGAGTGCATCAGCAATCCGAGATTTGCCTTTTGGCTGAATGGCAACCGATCCCAATGGATTGATGCCCAAAGTGGGATGCGACAAGGGTGCCCCTTGTCGCCGTATCTTTTCATTATGTTCTTGGAACTACTTACCAAGGACTTCCACCAACTTGGGAATCATCTTGGGGTGTCGATTGTAGCCAATGGCGAGAGGGTGTCGCACCTCTTATATGTCGATGATATTCTGATTATTGCGGAAGCTAGCCTGGCTAATGCAAAGTGTATTCATAGAATTATTGTGAATTATTGTGGCTGGACTGGGCAGAAAATTAATGCAACCAAATCAGCTATCCTTTTCAATAAACGTTTCCCCAGATGGAAGTGCAGAAGGATTGCTAACATGGTGGGGTTCCATACCGTCTCCTCGCTGGATTACTTGAGGCTCCCTCTTGTAATGCAGAGACTTACAAATTTGGACTTCGCTAAGACGGTGAACAAGGCTGCGATGAGCGATTGGGATAGCCATACGATGCGGGAATGCTTTGGTGAGGTCATGGCATCACGTATTCTTGCTATTCCTCTTAATTCTACAGGGGAGGGCGATATTCCAGAGCTCATCAATATGAGGGGGGCCGCACGGTGACTGTCATGGCCTATGAGGCGTGCTTGGGCGGTGGTACCTATCCTTTCACTTGGCTTAAAAAGTTGAAACTCCACCCAAGGGAGAACTTCTGGTGGAGCCTGCTCAGGGATGCCATCCCTACTAATTGTTGGCTAAGCCAAAGGAACCTGACGGACACCAAATTGTGCTCGTGGAGATGCAATGCGGAGGAAGACACTGAGCACTCCATGCTCGCTGCAATCAACTGAAGCTCATTCTTGACCAGCTGGGTCAGCTGGGTCGATGGGGCTTTCACATGCCCATGGTGAACTCGACCGAGGAATTGTTTCACAACTTGAAGTATTTGTCCATGCATAACCAAGGCCTGGGTAGGATGTATTACTCGGCTGTCTATCAGGCTTGGCATGCGAGGAATGACAAAAAACATGGACGGACGTGGGGTTCCCCCTGGCTTTTTGGCTGCTACGGTTTTGGGAGCATTTGCTAGACCACACAATATGCCTTTTTTGGAGCAAGGGCATATCAATCAGCCCATTGGGCTGCCCGATCACAAACTATGGTGCGTCCCCCCTCTGAATTGGCTTAAAATCAACTTTGATGCCTCTCTTCTTCAATCCAACCTGGTTGGATTGGGATTGGTGATCTGCGACCATCAGGGAAAAATGATTGTGGCAATTGGCTAACAGATTGAACATTGGGACGCAATACGTGCGGAACTGCTTGCGGCATGCACTATTAAAGATGCTTTGGAGGATTGGATGTATGATTGCGACGGTATTATCATGGAAGGGGATTGCTCTAATGCTTTGGTTTGGATCCAAGAACTCCGCGATCATCACCACAGACTCAAACCGTGCGGAGGGAGGCCCGAACCTCTCTTTTTTGAGCTTGTTCAACCAGATGCTTTTCAACCGGATTCCAAGATCAAGTAACAGGCTAGTGGATTTTTGTGCCCGTTGGGCCTTAGATGGGAATTTTGTTTGGAAAGAGATTTTGAGTGCTGGTATACCCGAAACTTTCCTCTCTTTGTTACGATAGGAGAGTGATAGGACTTAGCCATCTTTTGTACTATTTCCTTTTAATTTTCTAATGCATATGCAACTTTCAAGGAACCCAAAAACTTTGGAGGTTCTTCATTTCTTTCTACTCCTTTCTCTCACTAGAGTGTTTCTTAGTGTGAGAAGCTCTGGGAATGGTGGGGGGAGACAGGCGGTCTCCTCCCAGCTCCGGCAGGGGTGGCGGTGGTGAAGGTTCAGGCGGCGGTGGGGATAGGGAAT
>NW_021319563.1:14622-15700 GCF_001605985.2 Dendrobium catenatum
GGAAATACAAGATACAACAACGGCTATGCCCTATCACTTTCCTCCCTCAAAAATTCCACAAGAGTTTGGGGGAAAGCATAATCTTTAACATTTTTCCAAACAAAATCACCAAAAAGAGCTTGGTGAGCACAGTAGTCGGCCGACCGATTGCTAAGGCGGGGAATATGCTGAAAGATAACCTGACGAAACTTGCTTAGGAACGACAAATCCGGACCATCCACCATCTTGTGGATATTAGAGTTAGGATTGTAAGCCTCCTACAGCCACCGCACCGCATCCATGCTGTCCCCTTTCACTATGAGGCCTCCCGCGTCAAACATCTAGTCCTCAATGCTCTCCCCGATGGCCAAAGCCGCCCAACGCTCAGCCTGAGCTGGATCCCAGTGTTCGGTCTATCTACCCGACGCCACAACAAGTCGTCCGCAGTCATCCCGCATGACCAACCCCAGTCCAGCACAGTTGGATGGAAGTAAGGCCACATCAAAGTTCACCTTGAGCCACGTAGGAGGGGGGTGCACCATAATTTATGGCTCAGCAGCCCAATGGGCTGATGGATGGACCACTGCTCCAGAGGAGGCAAGCAAAATGTCTTTGGAATTTGGGAAAGGATAGTAGCCGCGATCACCTTCGGCGTGCCATAGGGTCTGCAGTGCTTCATGGCATTTCGAGCTCTCCAAGTTTGATACACCACATAGCAAAAGATACGGCCAGTGGCCGGGTTGCTCCTAGACAAAAAATTTAATGAATCCATCATCTCCTCGAAGGAGGAAAAGGTGGGCAGGTGGAATCCCCACTCGGCTAAGCATCCCAGCACACGAGTAATTTTTTGGCATTGGATGGTGCAATGATCAATAGTCTCCTCCACTGAACAACCCCACGGGCAGAGATTGGTATCAGACAAATTCCTCCTGAAAGCCAAACATTGGTAGGTAGAGCATCCCGTAGCAGCCTCCACTAAAAGAACTTCTCTCGCGGATGTAATTTGAGACGGTGGAGCCATCGGAATTGATAGCCTTCCACCCCAATCCGGGCCGCGTAAGCCATCGCCGCCACAGTCTTGCCAGCACTCGCCCGGGTA
>NW_021319563.1:20675-26848 GCF_001605985.2 Dendrobium catenatum
CACTGGAACTTGCGGCTAGTCATATTCTGGCTATCGAATTGGGGCAACAGGCTATGAAGCTGGCATCTACTCGGTCGACGGGCCTGCTAGTGCTCCGAATCTCCAGGAATCGGAAGCTTGAGCTGGGGCTTCTGGTGGTGATGTTGTGATGGGTATGGATAATGGTGTGGGTATCGGGGTGGAAACTGGGTGCCCTGAGCTAGGTGTGAACCAGGCTTTCTCCCTGGGTAGTAGCGAGAGACTTCCTTCCACACGCACGCAAGGTGCTCGTCGAATTGCCCCTTATGGGCAGAGGAATGCCATCTTTGGCGGATCGATCGCGACGGCGGGTCAAGACCAGCCAGCGAATGCTTGGCGAAGGCCGGAACATGTTCGGATTACGGAGGAGGTTGCCCAGGGGGCCTTCTCCAAGGATGGTGTTTCGGTCAATCTGCACATGGATCTTGTGGAAAAGAGCATCCATGCTCTTGACAATGCCGTAGTGGGAAAAATCCTAGGCAAGCGGCTTCCTAATTTTGTACTTAGTGCGGAGATCAAATGGCAATGGGGAAAATTTGGTGATTTCCATCTATCTACAATCGGGACGGATTGTTTTGTTTGTTGCTTCAGGTCGGCAGAGGCAAGAGACGCTGTTCTCTGTGGAGGGCCATGGTTCTTCAATGGGAACATTGTCGGTTTGGATCGGTGGACTCCTTCCTTCTCACCAAACTCCATGGCGGGTCTCTCTTTACCGATTTGGATCCGGCTTCCCCAACTCCCACTTCAATATTGGGACCTCCATAATCTTATGAGAATTGCTTCTCAATTTGTAACTCCACTGTGGATTGACGCCCAAACGGCGGGGGACGAGCGACGGGAGTATGCATGGGTGTGCGTCCGTCTCAATTTAGCCAAGCAATTGCAATCGGGAACTGGGTGAATGGATGACATGGGCGGTTCTACCAGTGAGTGGAATATGAGGGCCTTAGTATGTCTTGCTTTGGCTGCGACAGAATTGGCCATCGGCAAGAGCATTGTCCTGGCAGGAAGGATACACGGATTGCAGAACCATTGGGGAACCATGTGGCATGTGCATGGAAAAGGCTACCACGGATGGTGGCTGTTCTAGTGTGGCTTCCACTAGTAAGCCGTGGGACAGCCCGCTGGTGGAACGCACTAAGGTGTTGTCGCCTTCGGGTGGGGAAGGCACGAGCAGTCGTAGCAACAACGAAGGGGCGCGGGTTGATCCCAAGGAGGGCGATTTTGTTACTCCTGCCCCATGCAAGATGGTCTAGATGAATGCAAAGGGTAAGCTCCCGGAGCGGGAGTTTACCGAGGATGAAAAGCAATTTGGTGAGTGGAACATTATTCCCCCAAGAAAAAAGAAGCCAGCCCAACAGAAGAAAGGCCAAGGTATGACGGAAAGTGGGCCTCTTCATGAAAATGGTCCGCGTCAGGTGGACCTTAAGGAGGTCGGAGAGCCGTCGAGGAGCCGCATTAAGGAGAACCTGCGTCCTAGTTGACGCAAGCTTAGTGTCAAGGAACCAACCTTGTTTTCTGCTGGGGTGGTTCGGGACAGACCGAAACTTGGGGCGTCTAAGGCCCATTTCGACAAGGAATTACAATCTCTTGGGCCTATCAAGGTTGGACCCTGAAAACGGCAAAAGGAGGGAGATGTTGGATCGTGCGGCGGGGACGCTTCCCCTATGGGTACCCAATGACGCACATCCTTATGTGGAATTGTAGGGGTGCCCGGAAGAAAAATACGGGCAACTTCCTACGTGAATCTGGTGAACACGGGACTTGAGTGCCTTGAAGAGTCGTTTGGAGGGCCGTATTGCTGAACTGCAGAACATTGATTGTTCGGTGGAGGGCCTTTGCAATGTACAAGAGGAGGATCTTCGGCACACTATTGCTGAATTCAATACTACGTTCGCTCGGATGGCCACGTGGTGGAGTCAACGGGCGAAAGTTCGTTGGATTGAGGAGGGGGACGCGAACTCTCATTTTTTCCATGCCATGGCCTCGTCTCGGAACAGTTCAAACCGGGTGGAGGAGCTGAAGCTGCGTAGTGGCGACACTACCCGTGACCAACTTCGGATCCATGATGAATTCTGGAGATTCTTTGCGGATAAATGGAGACCCTGGGAGACTAGCGATGTGGATTGGCCGGATTTCCTTGCTGGGGATGCTCTCGGCCCAGGCTTGTGAAACATTAGATGTGGAGGTGACGGACGATGAGATTGCCAAAGCGGTGTTTAGCCTGGGCAACAACCGCGCTCCTGATTTGGATGGTATCACCTCTTCCTTCTTGAAGTTTTATTGGAATATCATTAAAAATGATGTGTGTGCTGCCGTTAAGGCGTTTTTTGTTACTAATCAAATGTGCGAGTCTTGGAAGGATACTCTGCTAATGATCCGGCTCATTTCCTCCCCATCAGTCTTTGTCAATCCTTCTATAAGATCGTCGCCAAGATTCTTGTCAACCGGTTAAATCCTTTACTCTTCAATCTTATTGGTGAAGAACAAGGCGCCTTCGTTCCTGGCCGTTCTATTTCTAGCCACGGGCTGATTGCCCAGGAAGTCATGTGCAAATTTCAGCATTCTACTATGAAGGATGGGTTGATGGCGGTTAAAGTTGACATGGAACAGGCATATGATTGCATGTCGTGGCGCACCTTGCTGTGGGTTATGGAGGCCATAGGTTCTCTTGGAAATTTATTAATTAGTTTCTCCAATGCACTACTCACCCGATATTCTCTTTCTTGCTCAATGGGGTTCGGTCTAAGTGGATCTCGGCTTATAGTGGCTTCCGCCAGGGATGCCCGCTCTCCCCCCTACTTATTTATCCTTTTCTCCTAGCTACTCACCAAGGCTTTCAAGCGGGACGGTGCGTCGCTTGGGGTTCGAATTGTGTTGAATGGTGAGCGGGTGTCTCACCTCCTTTAAGCGGACGATATTCTCATCTTTGCGGAGGCCAACCGGGGTAATGCGTTGATGATATTGAACATCCTGGCTAAATATTTCCAATGGACTAGACAAAGAGTCCACAACTCCAAATCGGCAATCCTTTTCAACAAAAAATGTCCACGGTGGAAGTGCCGCAGATTGGCAAAGATGATGAGTTTACGCTTGGTTGACTCCCTGGAGTATCTTGGATTGCTCTTGGTCTTGCGCAATCCGATTGCCTCTGATTTCTCAAAAATTTTGAAGAATGCCTGATTTCAACTACTGCCTGTCTCAAGATGAGAAGAAGGGGCAAAAATGCTTCAGATTCTCGGCCGGGGCTCAGGAAATGATGGAGTTCATGGCCAATGCGGACCTCCATGACCTGGGTTTTTTGGGGATGAAATACACTTGGTCTAACAATAAAGAGGGGAATAGCCATATCTGGGTGCGCTTGGATCGGATTCTTATGGATACGGAGGGGCTGCGGGTGGCGCCATTTGCGACGGTCAAGCACTTGAACCATTTGGCGTCGGATCACTGCCCACTACTTCTTAACCTGGGAGGCGGGAACTCTCATTCAAACTTCAAGTGGGTCCGATTTGAAGATATGTGGATGACCTACCTGGCCTCGTGGAGGATTGTGGCGGACAACTGGCGGAAGGCTGATTTTGGTAATCCAGCGGCGGTGGTCAATAGAAAGTGCAAATGAACCCTGCGTGCCTTGCTGTTTTGGAGCCGCAACCGTATCTATGATATGGGGACACGAAAGAAGGACCTTGAGCAGCAGATTACGGAGCTACAGAGGGAAGATTGCTCGGATGCTGGTCTCATTCCCGAGCGTGAAGCAGAGCTGCGGCGCCTGATTAGTGAATTCAATACCGTCCTAAGCCGGATGGCTACCTGGTGGGGGCAGCGGGCTAAGGTCTTGTGGATTGAGGAGGGGGACGCGAACTCGCACTTATTCCATGCTATGGCTACGACCAGACGCCGCTCTAACTGTATTGAGGAGTTGCGATTACCGAATGGAGAGGTGCTCTCGGATGCTAATCAAATTCAGAGTGTGTTCTGGCAGTTCTTTGCTGACAAATGGAGAGCCCGGACCACGCATTCTGATCGCTGGCCGTGCTTTGATGTGCCAGACTGCCTCTCGGCGGACAGTCGGTTGCATCTGGAGGCGGAGGTTTTGGAGGAGGAGATCCAACGTGCGGTTTTCAGCATGGGCAATAACCGTGCTCCCGGGATGGACAGTATCACCTCCTCTTTCCTTAAGTTTTATTGGCTAATCATCAAGAATGACATTTGTAGTGCCGTCAAAGACTTTTTTGCGGCTAGAGCTATGTGTCCCAACTGGAAGGACACTATGGTTATCCTCATCCCCAAAGTGGAAAGTGCTAGTTCTCCGTCTCAATTTCGGCCAATAAGCTTGTGCCAATCCCTCTATAAGGTGGTGGCAAAAATCCTGGTTAATCGGCTAAAATCGGTTCTTTGGAGCCTTGTCGGTGAGGAGCAGGGAGCGTTCATGCCGGGGAGGTCCATTGCGAATCACAGCCTCCTCGCCTAGGAGGTGCTGTGCAAGTTCCAACAGTCAACTATTAAGATGGGCCTCATGGCCCTCAAAGTCGATATGGAGCAGGCTTACGACTGCATGGCATGGGATACACTATCGAGAGTTATGGAAGCTATGGGCTTTTCTAGCCATTTTATACATTGGGTGACGGAATGCATTACCCTCCCTTGGTTAGCTTTCCTTCTTAACGGAAATCGATCCCAGTGGATCAATGCCCGGAGTGGGCTACGCCAGGGCTGTCCCCTTTCGCCCTACTTGTTTATCCTGTGCTCCGAACTCTTGATAAAAGCCTTATGGCAGCATGGGGAAAGGCTTGGCGTTCAGATTGTTGCTAACGGCAAGAGGGTGTCCCATCTACTCTACAACGATGATATCCTTATCTTTGCAGAAGCCAAGCCGGATAATGCTAGGCGCATTCAGCACATTCTCACGGACTACTGCGGCTGGACTGGCCAGAAAGTCAATCACAACAATTTGGCTATCATGTTTAGTAAAAGGTTCCCCCATTGGAAAGGTAGGCAAATTGCAAGACAAATTGGTTTCAATGCTGTGAGCTCGATAGAATACCTTGGTATCCCCTTGGTAATGAGAAAGCTGATCAAGGCTGATTTTTCCAATTTGGTGGCTAAGGCCTCGACGAAGGTCAATCTGTGGGGTCTCCGACATTTGTCGTTGGTTGGAAGGGCCACCTTGATTCATACCTCTCTACTGTCGATCCCCATGTACTGTATGACCTTGACGGGGTCCCTAAGGGTACGCTTGCTCTGATTGAAAAGCTGGGCAAACAATTTCTCTAGAGGAAGACTGAGACTGGGGGCGGGCTCCACTATGTGCCGTGGAGTGAGCTATGCAAACCTGCGGACCAAGGTGGACTGGGATTTCATGCCTCTAGTGTGTGGCAAGGGCCTTTGAGAGATCGGCTGGCTCTCAACTTTATTCGACAACCTAATATTTTAATGCACCGTATCCTCATTGGCAAATATGGCACGAACCCGTGGAAGGTGTGGCCAGGACACAACATCTCGGTATCCTGGAGGGTGATTAATGATGGGGTGATGGCTCTTCAGCCTATTGTTCGTTGGTCGATTGGTGATGGCTCGGGGATCGATGTCCTTGGTGATATTTGGATTATGGATAGACGGCTTGATCAATGGCCGACATTTGAGGACCTCGCACATCTTGAGAATAATAAAGTTAGCTTCCTGCTAAATGATAGCAGGGAATGGAATGAAGATCTTGTCCTGCGTCATTTTGGGGATCCTATGACAGCTCAAATCCTGGCCATCCCGTGCGGTCAGACGGGCACGAAGGACAGCCCGGAACTCATCTGAGCTTTTTCTGGCAAGACTGTGACTGCGATGGCCTATGCCGCTTGCCTTGATAGCTCTACTTACCATTTTTGCTGGATGAAGAAGTTCAAACTCCACCCCAGGGAGAAATTCTATTGGTGGCGGCTCCTCCGCGATGCTATCCCCACCAATGCCTGGCTCAGACGACGTAATCTTACGGAGGACCCCTTTTGCCCGTGGGGATGTAATGAGGTTGAGGATACGGTGCATTGCACCATTTTTTGTGCCCAACTCAACCGAGTGCTGGAATGCCTGGGACGGTGGGGCATCTCTTTCCGGATCCCTCACTTGTTTGGCGACCTTATGGGACATCTAAAGATCATGGCGAG
>NW_021319563.1:33006-48006 GCF_001605985.2 Dendrobium catenatum
GATGCCCAAATAGGAGAAGAAGGCCAACGTGAGTATGTCCGTGTTTGTATTAGGTTAGACCTTGCAAAAAAGCTTCAGATGGGGACATGGATCAATGGATGGCAGGGACGCTTCTACCAACGGGTGGAGTATGAGGGACTGGGGATGTCGTGCTTTGGTTGTGGTAGAGTTGGGCATCGCCAAAAGCACTGCCCCAGCAAGATTGAGCCTCGGGTTGCTAATCCGGGGGGAACCCCATGTGGAACTTAGCAGGGTAAAGTCGTCGTGGATGGCTGTGGGTCTAGTGTGGCGTCTACTAGCAGGCCATGGCCTATCCCACTGGACAGAGGAACGGAGGGTGAGTCCACCCCTGGCTCAGGTGGCTCCAGCACACGCTCCAAGGAAAAGATGGCCAGTGAACAAACATCGGTGGGGGACGGTTTGGCTCAGGCAAATAAGGTGACTATGACCATGGATGTTGAGCAACCTTCAACGGAGTTATCTGAGGACGAGAAGATTTTTGGGGCATGGAATTTGGTACCACTGAGGAAGAAGATGATTCCCAAACAACCTGTTGAGACCGATAATGGTAAGGGTGTACTGCTTGGGGAAAATGGACCACGCCAAGTTAATCTCAAGGAGGTTGGGGCACCTTTAAAAGGGCGAAGCAAGGAGAATTAAAAGCCAAGCTGGAAGAAGCTTGGGGTGGATAAGCTGATGATGTTCTTGGAAGGAGTTGGCCGTGCAAGGCCACGGAATGGTGCCTCCAAGGCACACTTCGACAAGGAATTACAAGCGTTAGGACCAATTGAGGTTGGGCCTAGGAAAAGGCGGAAGGAAGGCAATGGTGGGTCAAGCGGCGAGGACGCTTCCCCTATGGTGGATCAATGACTCACATCCTCTTTTGGAATTGTAGGGGGGCTCGGAAGAAAAATACGAGCCACTTCCTACGCCACCTCATTGCTTCCAATGAGGTTCTGTTTGTGGGATTGATAGAAACCAAGTTGGAAACCTTTGGATGTGCGGAGGTCGACAAGCTGGTGGGGAAGGGGTGGGACTTCTTCCATCAACCATCGGTGGGCAAGTCTGGTGGATTTCTAGCTCTTTGGAGGGGCGATCTACTAAAATTTGATGTGGCTTTGGCTTCAAATCAGTGTGTGGCCGGAAGGGTATCTTTTCCCAACCTGCAGACTTGGCGGTTGGCGTTGGTTTATGCCAATAAGGACCATCATGCTCGGAGACAGCTTTGGGAAGCAATTGGGACTAGCTTGGCTGGGAATGGCCCTATGGTCATCGGCGGCGATTTCAACTGACGTCTGTCACAAGATGAGAAGAAAGGGGGCAAGCATTTTTGGTTCTCTCCGGGCGTTCAAAAGATGCGGGAGTTCATGGCTAATTCGGATCTCCATGATTTGGGCTTTGTGGGGACAAAGTTCACTTGGTCTAACAACAAGGAAGGGCGAAGTCGCATCTGGGTTCGACTGGAACAATTTCTTATGAATACGGAGGGACTTGGTGCTGCTCCATTTGCTTCAGTTCGACATTTGAATAGGCTTGCGTCAGACCATTTCCCCCTATTGTTGAATTTGGGTGGCAAAGGCGCGGTCTCCAATTTCTGGTGGACTCGCTTTGAGGATATCTGGATGAGCTATCTCGCCTCTTGGCGGGTGGTTGCCAAGGCATGGGGCATATTAGACTTCGGACAGCCGGCCAAAGTTATTAATCGGAAATGCAACCGAGCACTAAAGGCTCTCCTCTTTTGGAGCAAGCACTGGATTCGGGATCTAGGAGCTCAACGATGTGCCCTTGAACACCGCATTACGGAATTGCAACAAATTGACTGCTCGGCTGATGGGTTGAATCCCGAGCAAGAAGAGGAGCTCCGTTTGAAAGTGGGAGAGTTCCATGCGGTGCTTAGCCGAATGGCGACATGGTAGGGTCAGCGTGCGAAGGTTCACTAGATTGAGGATGGTGATGCCAATTCTCATTTTTTTCATGCGGTGGCTACGGCTCGGAGACGCTCCAATCGGATTGTGGAACTTAGGAAAGAGGATGGCATAGTCTTGTCGGAACCAAACTCAATCCAAGAGGAGTTCTGGCATTTTTTCTCGGATAAGTGGAGGGAGCGGGCCACCCATACGGCTCGCTGGCCCAATTTTTGCCCAGATGCTATGTTCCAGGCGGATGCTGCGAACTTGCTGGAGGAGGTGTCTGATGCCAAGATCTGTAAGGTGGTGTTCAGCATGGGGAATAACCGAGCTCCTGGAATGGATGGTATCACTTCCTCCTTTCTTAAATTTTATTGGCTAATCATTAAGAACGATGTTTGTAGTGCCACCAAAGACTTCTTCTCTGCGGGTAAGATGTGCCCGAGCTGGAAGGATAAGATGGTGATTCTTATTCCAAAGATGGAGAATGCTGCCGCGCCGGCTCAATTTCGGCCCATTAGTCTTTGTCAGTCCTTGTACAAGGTGGTGGCCAAAGCTTTGGTTAATCGGCTCAAGCCGGTCCTGGGTGGCCTGATTGGAGAGGAGCAAGGTGCCTTTGTGCCTGGCCGATCAATTGAGAATCATGGGCTCTTAGCCCAAGAGATGATGTGCAAGTTTCAACATTCCACCATGCAATCAGGGTTGATGGCGTTAAAGGTGGATATGGAGCAGGCCTACGATTGCATGTCGTGGGACACACTACGCCGCACTGTGGAGGCCATGGGATTCTCAGAGAGGTTCATTCTTTGGGTGACGGAGTGTGTCTGCGAGCCTCGGTTTGCCTTCCTGCTTAATGGCAACCGCTCACAATGGATTAACGCCCATACCAGACTACGTCAGGGGTGTCCGTTGTAACCATATCTCTTCATTCTTTTCTCGGAGCTCCTCACAAAGGTATTCAATCAGGTTGGTGATCGCCTTGGGGTGCAGATTGTGGCCAAGGGGGAGCGGGTGTCGCATCTCTTGTACGCTGATGATATTTTAGTCTTTGCGGAAGCCAGTCTGGCCAATGCAAAGCGCATCAGTGGAATCTTGGTCGATTATTGTGGTTTGATGGGGCGAAAAATTAATATCAATAAGTCGGCCATTCTTTTCAACAAACGCTGCCCCAGATGGAAAGGAAGAAGGATTGCAAGGCTATTGGGCTACAATACGGTTTCCTCGTTGGAGTACCTTGGGCTCCCGTTGCTTACAAGGACGTTGATGAAGTTGGATTTTTCTAGAACTGTGAATAAAGCTGCGGCAAAGGTTAATGTTTGGGGGAAACGGCATCACTCCCTTGCGGGCAGGGCTACCCTCATTCGTACTTCTTTGCTTACTGTCCCTATGTATTATATGACATTGTCAGGGATCTCTAAGGGCAGTTTGGAGTATATTGAGAAGATTGGGAGGCAAATTCTTTGGCAGAAAAATCAGAACAGTAGGGGTTACATTATGTGGCTTGGAGCGAGCTGTGCAAGCCAACCGATATGGGTGGCCTGGGCTTTCACTCGGCTTTGGATTGGATTGGTCCCCTTTGGGCAAGACTTGCCCTTAATTTCATACAGCAGCCCGATGCTCTTCTCCACAGAATTTTGCGGGAGAAATATGGTGATAATCCGTGGATTGAGTGGCCTGGGCGGAATGTGTCTGTCTCTTGGAGAATCATGAACGACGGGGCCAATGCGCTGCGACCAATCATTTGGTGGAGGATTGGGGATGGTAAGACCGTGAATGTCCTTAGTGACATTTGGGTCCTGGATCGGAGGATTGACAATTAGCCGACGTTTGGAGATATGGGTCTGCTTGAGCATAGTAAGGTGAACCAGCTACTCACGGATGATGGGGTGTGGGATGTTGGCAAAGTACGCGATTGTTTTGGCGAAATTATGGCTACTCGTATCTTAGCCATTCCTACCAATCAAGCGGGGGGAGGGGACTTCCCGGAACTCATAAATCTAAGAGAAGGCCGCACGGTTACAGCTCTGGCTTATTGTGCTATCTTGGGGACGATGGCCTACCCCTTCTTGTGGATAAAAAAGCTCAAGCTCCATCCCAGGGAGAAGCTCTTTTAGTGGAGATTACTTCGTGATGCCATCCCTACTAACATCTGGCTTGAGCGGCAAAATTTGGAGAATAGTTGGCAGTGCCCATGGGGTTGTAACAAAGAGGAAGATACGGAGCATTGCACGATCCGGTGCAGTTTTTTGAAGTCAATCCTTAACAGCTGGGTCGGTAGGGCTTCTCTTTGCCGACCGCAATTCCTTGGAGGAGCTGGTCCGAAACCTTGAGTTGTTGGCAAGACATAATCCCGGTCTTGGCATGATCTTTTGCTCGGATGTCTACCAAGCCTGGCGGGCTCGTAATGATAAGAAGCATGGTCGCAGTTGGGGATCCCCGACGGTCTTGGATGCTACATTTCTGGGTGCCTTTGCTAAGCCCTACTTGATGCCTTTTTTGGAGCAATGGCACATCAATCAGCCCTCTGGGCTGCCCGATCCTAAAGCATGGTGTGTCCCCCCTCCCAATTGTCTTAAATTCAACTTCGACGCTTCACTGCTTCCGTCTAACATTGCGGGACTGGGATTGGTCGTTCGTGACCATGTGGGGAATTTGATTGTGGCGACTGGACAACAGATTGAGCATTGGGATGCCGCTACTGCCAAACTTCTTGCGGCAAGCACTATTAAAAATGTCATTGAAGATTGGATGTTTGACCGTGCGGGTATCATTATAGAAGGTGATTTCTCCAATATAATTGAATGGCTTCAAGAGCTACGTCACCACCAGCACAGGCTTCATCGCCTTGGGGATGGCCCGAACTTCTCTTTTTTGACTCAATTTCATCAAGTCTTATTCAATCGGGTGCCTAGATCTAGCAACAAGCCGGCCGACTTTTGTGCCCGTAGGGCTTTAGAGGGTGATTTTGTTTGGAATGATGTTTGGAGTGATGGCATTCCTGCCACTTTTGTCTCCGTGTTGCGAGAGGAAAGTTATAGGATTTAGCTTCTTGTTTTGTAATTTTTTATTTCTGTTCTAATGCAAATGCAATCTTCAAGGAACCCAAAAACTTTGGGTGTTGAGGTTCTTCATTTGTTTCCACTCCTTTCTCTCACTAGAGTGTTTCTTAGTGTGAGAAGCTCTAGGCATGGCGGGGGGAGACAGGCGGTCTCCTCCCCACTCCGACGAGAATGGTGGCGGTGAAGGTGCGGCGAGTGGTGGTGAACGGGATAGGAGGCGGTCTGGTGTGGGATCTCAAGTGGGTTACAAAGGTGGAGAGATTAAATCCTCGGCCAAGGTGGGCGTGGGGAAGTTGGCGGGAAAGGCACTAGCGGCTGCAAGGGCTTCGGCTGATGATGGCGGCGTTGGAACACGTGGAGCCAAAGGGGCGGATGGTGCTGGAAATGACCAGGGTATCACGTGAGGAGGGCCGTCTGCACCCAAATCGGCTGGATCGAGCCTTGACGGGGGGGTGAAGCTGGCGCGGGAGTCAGCCCTGCTGCCATGTGCAAACACGGCGAAGGAAGAGGGCAATGCTGCTATGGAATTCGAGCTGGCCATGGACCGGGTGGAGGCAGCTGCTGATGCGGAAGCTGCGTCTGTAGCTAGGAGAGCTATGGCACTTGAGCTGGCGGCCGATTGTGTGCGGACGGCAGAGGCGGGGCGCCAGGCCGTGGGTGCTGGAGAAAAAATGCTGGATGGGGCCTCCCAATGTCCGAAAACCTAGCTGAAGGCTGCTGCCGATGGTGACGGGGGAGGTAATACTGACATGTGTATGGAGGATGGTATGTCTAGAGAGGCGGAGGAGGGTAGCCCCGCTCTAGGTGTTAACCTCCAGTTTTTTGTTGGGCTGTGGTGGTGGGTTTCCTCCCACTCGCGCACAAGGTGCTTGTCAATTTTCCCCAACAGGATAGCGGACTGCGGTCTTCGGTGAACAAGCGACGGTCACTGCTCCAAGTCCCTCGGCTAACGCCTGGAAGAAACTGGAACACATTCGAATCACGGAGGAGGTGGCGCAAGGCGCTTTCACCACGGATGGCATCTCGGTCAACCTACATATGGATTTGGTAGAAAAGCGGATCCACGCCTTGGACAATGCCATGGTTGGCAAGATCATTGGCAAAAGACTACCATTTTTTGTGCTTAGTGCGGAGGTCAAGTGGCAATGGGGTCGATTTGGAGACTACAACCTCACCACCATTGGGGCTGACTGTTTCATTTGCCACTTCAGCTCTGAGGAGGCTAGGGACGCTGTCCTCTGTGGGGGACCTTGGTTCTTCAGTGGGAACATAGTGGGCCTTGACCGTTGAACCCATACGTTCTCACCTAACTCCATGGCGGGACTTTCCTCTCCTGTGTGGATTCGGCTCCCTCAGCTCCCGTTACAGTATTGGGACCTCCCTAACATCATGCGAATTGCCACTCAGTTTGGGACACCGTTGTGGATTGATGCCCAAACGGGGGGCGAAGGCCGACGGGAGTATGCTCGAGCGTGTGTTAGGCTGGACTTGGCCAAGCAATTACAAACGGGAACATGGGTGAATGGATGGAAGGGACGGTTCTATCAAAGAGAGGAATATGAGGGCCTCGGGATGTCGTGCTTTGGCTGTGGCAGGGTTGGTCACAAACAGGAGCAATGTCCCAACCGAAAGGAGCCACGGGTTGGGGGTGTGGCAGGGACACCGACGGCAGCGACTAAAGGGAAGGCTACCATGGAAGGGGGTGGGTCTAGCGTTGCTTCGACAAGCAGGCCAAGAAGAAATTCTTTGGAGGCTAGCACGAAGGTGGTGACACCTTCCGCTAGGGCGGGATCGTCTGGCCGTGCTAGCACTACGGGATAGAGGCTGACTGTGAATGAGGAGGTGGTGATCACGCCAGCACCTTGTATAGCGGGGCAAGTGGCCAAGGAGGACAATGTACGGGAGCTCACGGAGGATGAGAAGTAATTCGGTGAATGGAATCTTGTCCCCCCGAGGCGGCGGTAGGGGAGTCAGTTGAAGCAGGGCCAAGGCGCGGCGGAGAGCAAACCGCTGCGGGAAAATGTTCCACGACAAGTGGACCTCAAGGAGGTTGGTGAGCCGTCTAAGGGCAGAAGCAAGGAGAACCTTAAACCAAGTTGGCGTAAACTTGGTGTTAAGGAGCCCACCTTGTTTTCGGCAGGGGTGGGATGGGATAGACCAAGGCTTGGTGCTTCCAAGGCCCATTTCCAAAAGGAGCTACGAGCTCTCAGGCCTATCGAAGCTGGACCGAGGAAACGATGCAAGGAGGGTGACGTTGGCACGAGTGGTGGGGACGCTTCCCCTATAGTTGATCAATGACCCACATCCTTATGTGGAATTGTAGGGGTGCCTGGAAGAAGAACACGGGCAACTTCCTACGCCACCTCATTATTAGTAATGAGGTGGGGCTTGTGGGATTGGTGGAAACAAAGGTTGAGGATCTCAACCGCATGGATGTAGACCTACTGGTTGGTCGTAATTGGGAGTTCTTTCACTTCCCGGCTGTCGGCAAATCTGATGGACTGCTGGTGGTGTGGAGAGGAGACATCCTGAAATTTGATGTGGTCACGGCCACAGACCAATGTGTGGTCGGTACTGTGGTCTTACCCTCCTTGCAACGATGGTTGGTGATCCTTGTCTACGCTAATAAGGATTACCACATCAGACGAAGGCTTTGGGAGACTATTGGCTCGTCCATGATCATGAATACCCCTACAATTGTAGGGGGCAACTTTAATTGCTGCCTTTCGCAGTCAGAAAAGAAGGGGGGAAGCGTTTTTACTTTTTAGCAGGCGCTCAGGAAATGGCTGAAGCTTGTGCTAACTGCGATCTCCATGATTTGGGCTTTTCAGGACCAAATTTTACATGGTCAAATAATGAGGGAACTAGCAGGATATGGGTCCGCATTGATAGAATCCTTATTAATTGTGAGGGATTGAACGCTGCGCCTTTCGCCTCGGTGAAGCAGCTGAACAGATTGTCTTCCGACCACTGTCCGCTCATTCTCAGCTTAGGATCGGACGGTGTCAGGCCAAGCTCTAAATGGCTCCGGTTCGAGGACGTGTGGTTGAGCTACCCGGTATCCTGGAAAATTGTGGTGAAGGCTTGGGGCAGAACGGACTTCGGCTGCCCGGTCGAAGTGGTGAACAAGAAATGCAATAGAACATTACGAGCCCTCAATTTCTGAAGTAAAAATCGGATACGCGAACTGGGGGCACATAAAGGTGAACTTGAAAATAAAATTCTTGAGTTACAGCTCGTTGACTGCTCGGATGATGGCCTCACCCCAGAACAAGACGTGGAGCTCCGTAATGCTGTGGGGGAATTCAATTTGACACTTGCTAGGCTTACGACCTGGTGGCGGCAGTGGGCGAAAGTCCGCTGGATTGAGGAGGGCGACGCCAACTCGCATTTCTTCCATACGGTGGCTACTGCTCGGCGACGGTCTAACCGTATTGAGGAACTCCAAACTCGGGATGGCGAGACTACGCGCGACCCCAAGGTGATCCACGATGAATTCTGGCACTTTTTTCGGACAAGTGAAAAGCCAGAAAAACCAACTTTGATCGTTGGCCAACATTCACGGCTGAGGATATGATCTCTGAACATGCTCAAGCTTTGCTCGAGGAGGAGATTGATGATGAGGAGATCCGCAAGGCCATTTTTAGCTATGGGAATAACCGAGCCCCAGGCGCCGACGGTATCACTTCTTCCTTTTTGAAATTTTATTGGTTAATCATAAAAGACGATGTGTGTGCTGCTGTTAGGAAATTCTTTCAAGCCGGCACAATGAGCGAGAAGGTGGTGGCTAAGATCTTGGTGAACTGACTCAAATTGGTCCTTGTGGGACTTATCGGCGAGGAACAAGGCGCGTTCGTGCCGGGTTGCTCAATCTCGAGCCACATCCTCTTGGCTCAGGAGATCATGTGTAAGTTCCAGCACTCGACCCTCAAGGATGGGCTCATGGCGGCCAAGGTTGATATGGAACAAGTGTACGATTGCATGGCTTGGCCGACCCTCTCCCGGGTGATGACAGCCATGGGATTCTCCCCTAATTTTATTAACTGGATTATCCAATGCACTACTCGACCCCGATTTTCCCTTTTGCTTAATGGAAATCAGTCGTACTGGATTGTTGCCAATAGCGGTTTCCGTAAGGGATGCCCGCTCTCGCCATATCTTTTCATCCTCTGCTCTGAACTTTTGACTAAAGGTTTCCGGCAGAGAGGGGAAAACCTTGGAGTCCAGATTATTCCTAACGGAGAATGGGTGTCGCACTTGCTCTATGCCAACGACATCCTTGTGTTTGCCGAGGCTTATCGGGCAAATGCTGCTAGAATTATGGCGGTCCTAAATGACTACTGTGCCTGGACGGGGCAACGCATCAACAATCTGAAATCGGCAATCCTGTTCAACAAACATTGTCCAAGATGGAAGGGGCGGCGTATCTCCAATTACACGTGATTCCGGCTGGTCAGCTCCTTTGACTACCTCGGATTGCCTATGGCCATGCGTAAGCTGCTTGCTTCCGATTTTAGCAAGGTCCTTTGCAATGCAAACAAAAAGGTTGATGTCTGGGGGCGTCAGCATCTGTCACTTGCTGGCTGGGCGACCCTTATCCGCACTGCCCTCCTTGTGGTGCCTCTTTACTACATGACTCTTTCGGATGTTCCTAAAGGTATCCTAACTGCCATCGACAAAATTGGCCGGCATTTCCTCTGGAGGAAGGAGGGAAATCAAAGGGGTATGCACTATGTGGCGTGGAACGATGTCTGCCAGTCACAGTCTTTGAGGGGCTTGGATTTCACTCGACAACTCAATGGCAAGGCCCGCTGCGGGCTCGTCTCGCTTGGGATTTCCTCCGCAAACCTACGGTTTTGCTTAATCAGCTGCTTCGTGCTAAGTATGGCAATGATCCGTGGAAGGTCCACACGGGCCGAAATACCTCGATTAGTTGGAAGGCTATTAATGATGGTGCGGCTGCCCTCCGGCCTATCCTTCGCTGGCATGTGGGAAACGGGCAATCAGTTGACACTCTGCGGGATACATGGATACTGGATCGTCGGCTTGACCGTTGGCTGACCTTTGTTAACATGGATGGACTGGAGGATACTTGTGTTGGCAGTCTTCTCAATGATGATTGGAACTGGAACCGCACCGAGGTACTGAAATTCTTTGGTGGGGAGCTTGCTAGTAGAATTCTGGAAATCCAAATTACACCGGACGGAAATGCGGACGTCCCAGAGCTGATCTGCTTGGCGCCCTGCAGCACGATTACTGCTATGGCCTACGCAGCTCGCATTTGGCATGGCGGCCCCAGGTTTGATTGGCTCAATAAACTTAAACTCCACTCGAGATAAAGGTTCTTTTGGTGGCGTATCATTTGGGACGCCATCCCCACCAATAGCTGGCTGTTCTGCAGGAGTCTTTCAGACAGCGGGCTTTGTCCTTGGGACTGCAATGCGGTGGAAGACCTCGAGCATTGCACTGTGCACTATGGATGGCTGAAACTTGTCTTTGGATGTCTGGTAGAGTGGGGAATTCACCTCCCGATCTTCTCATCCTTTGCAGAGCTGCTGCTCTCCATTAAACACCTGGCCGGATTGACCCCGCTTTCGGCCAAGATTTACTGTTATGTTGTCTACCAGACTTGGCGAGCTCGGAATGCCAAGAAACATGGCCGCCCCTTTGGCACTCCGAAAATCATTGCAGCAACGATCTTAACCCAGATCCCAAAGTCATTTTGCTTGCCACCTATGGAGCAATGGTGCGTCAATCAGCCCATTAGGCTGCCTTTATCCAAGTGAACCCCCCTCCCAAGTGGATCAAAATGAATTTTGATGCTTCTTTGCTACCTTCCAACCGTGCGGGGTTAGGCCTTGTGATCCGTGACGATGTGGGCCAATTGATTGTGGCGGCTGGCAAGATGATTGAGCATTGGGATCCCACAATGGTGGAGGTGCTTGCAGCTTTGGCCCTCAGAGATGTTCTTGAGGATTGGATGCTTGATTGTGATGGGATTTTGATCGAGGGTGACTGTACCGCTGCTATCAAGTGGCTTGAGGAGCTCTACGACCCCAAAAGCCTTCTCCACTGTCGGGAGGATAGACCTGACTGCTCTTTTTTGTGTAATTTTAAGCAAGTCATGTTTCAATGTATCCCTCGGCTAAGCAATAGGTCGGCCGACTTTTGTGCTAGTTTAGCTGTTTTTGGTAATTTCTGTTGGAAGGATGTCACTTGTAGCTCTTTCCCTCAACTCTTGTTGAGTTGTTAAGGGAAGAGAGTGATAGGATCTAGCTATTGTTTTGTAAGCTCCTTGTAATTTTCTTTCTTCATTAATGCGAAATGCAACTTTCAAGGAACCCAAAAACTTTGATTTCTCACAAGGTGCCTGCGGAGTCCTAAAAGCAACATCCACCAATCCCTGGTCGGCATCGGTTATGGTTGAGACTAGGACGGTATCTGATCGTCTTCGAGCCCCCAACTTTCGTTCTTGATTAATGAAAACATCCTTGGCAAATGCTTTCGCAGTGGTTCGTCTTTCATAAATCCAAGAATTTCACCTCTGACTATGAAATACGAATGCCCCCTACCGTCCCTCTTATTCATTACTCTGATCCTGAAGGCCAACACAGTAGGACCGAAATCATGTGGTGTCATCCCATGCTAATGTATCCAGAGCGTGGGATTACTTTGAGCACTCTAATTTCTTTAAAGTAACGGTGCCGGAGGCACGACCCGTCCAGTTAAGGCCAATAACGCATCGCCGGCATAAGGGACGAGGCGGGCGGTGCACACCATGAGGCGGACCGACCGACCCAACCCAAGGTCCAACTACGAGCTTTTTAACTCCAACAACTTAAATATACGCTATTGGAGCTGGAATTACCGCGGCTGCTGGCACCAGACTTGCCCTCCAATTGATCCTCATTAAGGGATTTAGATTGTACTCATTCCAATTACCAGACTCGAAGAGCCCGGTATTGTTATTTATTGTCACTACCTCCCCGTGTCAGGATTGGGTAATTTGCACGCCTGCTGCCTTCCTTGGATGTGGTAGCCGTCTCTCAGGCTCCCTCTCCGGAATCGAACCCTAATTCTCCGTCACCCGTCACCACCATGGTAGGCCCCTATCCTACCATCGAAAGTTGATAGGGCAGATATTCGAATGATGCGTCGCCGGCACAAGGGCCGTGCGATCCGACGAGTTATCATGAATCATCAGGGAAACGGGCATAAGCCCGCATCAGCCTTTTACCTAATAAATGCATCCCTTCCATAAGTCGGGGTTTTGGTGCACGTATTAGCTCTAGAATTACTACGGTTATCCGAGTAGCACGTACCATCAAACAAACTATAACTGATTTAATGAGCCATTCGCAGTTTCACAGTCTGAAATAGTTCATACTTACACATGCATGGCTTAATCTTTGAGACAAGCATATGACTACTGGCAGGATCAACCAGGTAGCACGTTCACGACACAACTATGATCTCAGCCCAACCCCAACAACAATATTGATGGTGGGATGGGAAAGAACCAAAGTCGCATAGAAGATATAAGGCAACATCACCTTTAAATTTACCAACCTGAGCAATGTGCTCAAGGCACCAAGGGCAATTTTCTCGAATGAGCCACATTTGCAACAATATAACGAGACCCAAAATCGACAGCCTAAGCCAAAAGATTGTCCTCAAATGACACCCTTAGCAAGGAGTACGTGGGTCTCATCCTATGAAGCAATCTCCACATCTTGAGAAAGGATGAAGAGATTACTCATAAAGAATTTCAAACAATTAATGCCACAAATAAAGGGATTCGCATCGCAAGCAACAATCATGGCTTTTTCATTGATCTTCATATTAATACGAGGACCATATAAATGAAAGGTCTACTATATTGATGGTTGGCCACACAAAGTAACCACCAATCAATTGAAGTAGAGTATACGACAACTCATGTGCCAATACGGTCTCAAGCACTTCCACATCAACAAGCCCAACGGCACCACCCAATGACGAAGAGTAAGCTAACTCCTACGACAGGCGAACCAAAGGGTCAAAGTGATGATGTGGACGGCGAGCTCCCGCAATGCACGAATAGTAGCTAGGTTTGGGCAAATTGAACATCCATATAAGACGTAAATAGCAAGCGACATAGGAAGCATATACTCCAATTATGCCAATGATTACACGTGACTTGGCACATCGATTTAATCTTCGGCATCCAACAATCGAAGGCAACAAGGGCCATTCCCTAACTGGCCGCTCAACTTCTGCGAGGAAAATTTTGCTACTCCTTTGCATGTCATCTTCCCTCTAAAAGGCAAACGGAGTGAGTTCTGAGAGAAAGATTTTGTCACTCCGCTGAATGTTCACCCTCCCTCTCTAATAGACAGACAAGGCTAACACCACCAAAAATGCCCCCGTAGTTCAAAATGGCTGCCAGCCATGGCCTCCGCACGCATCCATGGCCTCCGCACGCAGCCAACCAGGACCTCTGCAGGCAGCTAGCCATTGCCTCCGCACGCAGTCAGCCAGGACCTCCGCAGGCAGCAAGTCATGGCCTCTTCATGCTGCCAGCTAGGACCTCCACAGGCTGCCAGCTAGGGCCACCGCACGCTGCTATCCAGGGCCTCCGCAGGCTGCCAGCCATGGCCTCCGCCCGCAGGCTGAACGAACCGCCGCAAGCCTGATTATTCTTTCGTAACCAACAATCGTATCGTAGGCACAAGCGACTTGTCACTTCATTTATTAGAGGGTCTCTAAATATTGGCAAGAAGGGCCGAGACACACTTACAATTTCCATTAAGGGCCAATGTCACGCTGGCTTTGAGGGACAATTATGATCACATCTTATTATTTTTTTGCAACCAACAATCGAAGGCACAGGCAGCATGTCACCTCATTTTTTTTACAACCAATAATTGAAAGCACATGAAACAAGTGAAAGGACTGCTACGTATGGTGTCAAGCACTTCACATCAATAAGCCCAACGGCACCACCCAGTATCGAAGAGTAAGCAAACTCCTATGACAGGCGAACCAAAGGGTCAGAGTAAAGATGTGGACGGCAAGCTTCGGCCATACACGTATGGTCGATGAGTTTGGGACAGTTGAACATTCATAGAAGAAGTAAAATAATAAGCGACATAGGGTGCATATACTCTAATAATGCCAATGATGGCATGCGAATTGGCATATCATTTCAATCCTCCGTATCCGATAATTGATGGCAAGTGTCATCCCTCGCATGACAATCAAGTTCTGCCAGAAAGTTTTGTTACTCTTCTGTATGTTCAGCCTCCCCCTCTAATAGGCAGCCAAGGCTAATAACACCAAAAATGCCCCGGTAGTTCAAAATGGCCCAAAAAGCTTAAATTTTTTTTTGGCATAAAATTGCACATTTTGCTTGTGCATGCACACATGAGTTCCCAACCTGCTAACTCGATGCCAAAAAGTACTTATTTGAGTACTTATTAGTATATTTGAATGGCCTCCGTAGGCTGCCAGCCAGGGCCTCCGCACGTTAGCCGCCATGCCTTAGGCACGTCGGAGAATCCGACAATCGATGGCAAGTGTCATCCCTCGCATGACCATCAAGTTCTGTGAGAAAGATTTGTTACTCCGCTGTATGTTTAGCCTCCCCCTCTAATAGACAGACAAGGCTAATAACACCAAAAATGCCCCGGTAGTTCAAAATGGCCTAAAAAGCTTATATTTTGTTTGCCATAAAATTGCACATTTTGCTTGTGCATGCTCACATGAGTTCCCAACATGCCAACTCGATGCCAAAAAGCACTTATTTGAGTACTTGTTAGTACATTTGAATGGCCTCTGCAGGCTGCCAGCTAGGGCCTCCGCAAGCTTACAGCCAGGGCCTTCGCAGGCTGCCAGCTAGGGCCTCCATAGGCTGCCAGCCAGGGCCTCTGCACGTTAGCCTCCATGCCCTAGGCATGCCGGCTACCAGGCACAGGGCACGCTGGCTACACGAACCGCCACAAGTCTGATTTTTCTTTCGCAACCAACGATCGTATCGTAGGCACAAGTGACTT